>NW_025538812.1:0-16550 GCF_020615455.1 Coregonus clupeaformis | reverse complement strand
CAAAGTTTGATTACAAAATGTGCCCACAAGAAAGACCACTGCGCCTCCTTCCTTTTCAAGTGAGCACAGCACAACAAGGTGAGTCCAAAAATGTATTGTATGCTGCTGCATAAATGATGTAATATGCCAGGGAGATATGTATACTGTATACTGAAAGTAATACTAAGTGTATGTTGTGTAGTAAGATGTTAGTAGCCCATGTGCCTCACCCTAATAAGTTGGTCCTTTTCCCCCGAATAACTTAGCCTACTGTTCTGACTTGGTTGTGCACATGCAGCCTATAGCCTGTTTTTGATTAACATAATCATTGAATATTGTAAGAGCTTTCATTGTCTGCTTATTACTGCACTGTCGGAACTAGAAGCACAAGCATTTCGCTACACTCGCAATAGCATCTGCTAACCATGTGTATGTGACCAATACATTTGATTTGATTTGATTTGATTTAATATGCCCACTTGATTTATCCTACGTTCTGACTTGGTGTACAGGGAGAATACTGGAAGAACGGCCAATGTTCTGAATTCTGTAACTGTACATTTCAAAAAGTGCTGAACAAATAGTTATATTGACTGCATCTCTACTAGCTCGCTCATTAATGTATTAATCGAAATTATGGATTGCCTCTTATCTGCTCGTCGTCCCCTTATGACGTAGTTTGTACATCTCAATTACCAGTAGAAAGCACATTTGTTTAAGCAAGTCAGCCATATCAGCTATGTATTCTTTAAAGGCAGTAAATAAGGCTGAATGAACTGTTTCCCTGCCAGACAAGGCTCCGCTGATAGCCAGGTGTAGCAGTGGTAAGGATTCACTCGATGGTGCTGAAAAGAAAGCTCTGCTGTTGGGACAGCTTTGTGTAGGCCCTAACAGTTTGTGGGCACCGTTTGTCACCGTTATAGTGCAATTAATGTATTGTTTAGTGTTGTGTTGTATTGGCTTTGCTGGCATACATTTAAAAAATGGGAGTTTTCCCCACCAATATTTACATGCTAAAATCGCCACTGGGGTAAAGTATATTTTTTTCAATTGAAGATAATCCAATGAGGTTATCACTACTGGCGTTTATAGGCTACAAGTGAAGGTTTCGGTACACCGGGTTAACTTCTATCATTTAATTGTTTTACAGTTTCATCATAAGGCCTATGGTGAATCACACAGCTACTCGGCTGTCCCATCTCGGTTGGCTGTCAGGAATTTTGGGAGGTGTTTATATAGGCTACATATTGATGCTTGTCTCAGATTTCCAGACCTATCTTTCTAAAAGATATTGTTGTGTAGCCGACCATCAACATAACCAATTTGACATGATGGAGTGTTTCATTTTGCTTACGTACGGTGTATCCAACAAATGGATACACATGGAGGGATGCTCCTCTCAAAATCCTAAATAAGCACAACATCAAACTTCTTCAGGATTTGGTGAGATGGCTGACATAAACCGTTGATGATTGTGTCCGAGCATGAAACGTAGCCTAATTTCTCAATCTGTAGCCTCATTTCTCAATCTTGGCTGATCCTTTGCTGACCATATCATGTTTTAAATACCTAGGGTGATCGTTTTCCCGTGCAGTGCTTGCAAGAGAACGTGAACATCAACATTCAACATTAATTAGTTATTTGAAGACACCCATTATCAACAGGTTGGTCAAGTCTGTAACTTTTACAGTAGCCAAAGAATCTCCTCTAATGGAATGATTTTATAGCACAGTGATTTACATCCATTTATTTTTCCCAACAGAGAGAGATTTTTAGGACTGCATATATCATTTTAGGGCAAGTGATAAAGAGACTGAATTTGCTAAACCTCGTCAGCCTCTGTGATGGATTACTTTAGAAATATAATTTTCCGACAGACAACGAATTTATCTGAATGCATGAGTATGATTTTTTGCATGCAAGTGGAAATGTCTTCCCTGAAATGACAATACATTTACTACATTGAATCGTTTCACACAGTTGAATGGAGATGATAATTCTACTATTGGACACGTTTTCATGGAGACACTAAGTCGTTCTACAAAACTCTACTTCAGCTAAATGAAGCAACTTCTATAGCAAAAGGTTAAAACAACACAGAAGCCTATATTGAATGGTTTTATTTGAATCACTTTTTTCGTTCTTCCATTTATTAATTTCAATTTACTGTGGGGTTTCTTCGTTTCAGAACAACAGTTATTGTACTTGGGAGGTTGTTCGAAATGAAATCGTGTGGATATTGAAGAATTTACAAATTCTACTCGAGTCTATGCACCACAAATGAGCAGATGTAATATATTGATTTCATAACACGACTGTAGGCTACCGAAATAAACCCGTTGACCAATGTAACCCATTTGTAATTAATTGACTGCACAAATACAGTGAAATTCATCTCACGTTTGAAAATAATAATTCATTTGTTGATAGGCCTACAATGTTGATAAACCAATGCCATGATCAGTTAGGTCATTGTTACAAGGTAACCTACAATAAAGGCTTAACATAAAAACTGCAAAATCAGAGACCTACACCTCCAATTAACGTCGTCGTCATCATCATTCTATGATTCTATATCTCAATGGGACTTCCATGGTTAAATAAAGGTGTCGGAAAAATATAGCTATAATCATCATCGCATCATCATCATTCACATTCAGTCAAATTCACACATCATCATCATCCTCGTCGACGTCATGGTAAGCGCCTAGTAAAGGCTAATTTAGGGCATATACTATTTTATTAAACTGAAATTATCAAACTGTAAAAAGATCCCCTTGGAATTTACCGAATCAATTTAATAAGAATGAACCGCATGAGAGAAAAGGAAAAGTAATTCCCCTGCATGCTGGCAGCAAAGTCAATACCACCGCGCTCTACTCTCGATTTTAGAGGCGGGACGGCTTTAGCTTTCATTCAACACTACCAGTCACTCTATTAATAAAATGTATTTTTATTTAAAAGATGTGCAATATTAACACTGAACAGTCATGCTTCTGATTGCATTACCTGATTAAAAAAGAGTCACAACAGATTAAATGTGTGAGCAAAATGTGATCGTTGTGCTACGCATACTGAAAACACTTTCTGGTTAACTCTACACAGCATCTGTGGTGTAGAATGTCCACAATTTGAGCATATTTATATTGAACATGGCCTTCATAAGAAATAAACCATTGTTTTCTTAGTTTTTCATATTCAATATGGCCTACATCTTAACACCTGCTGAATATGTTATCATGACATTCATTGATCCAATGCAATTCTTTACATAGATATATATGGAAACTGGTTACTTGCTAGGCAAATACGTTCTGCTTAATTTTACAACAGCATAATTAAGAATCACCCCCTGCAAATTGGGGTTAACAAAGGGAAGCGAAAGTCTGAACCATGCAACCTTTCTTCACCACAAAGGAATTTTTATACCTTCACGTATCGATACTTGGGTTTATATAAGATGGGCAACTTCAGCAATCTAGGAAATCAAGATTAAGATAATCCGACTTTAATCATTTATAATAGCTGTTGCACTCAAGTTCTAATAAAAGAAACATGACTGTATTGAAATGGTTGAGCATTTGCCTGACTCTGTTCTGCCAAGGCACAGCAGCATCCAAACCTTGCGATTGGACGCAGTATAGGTTGAGGAGCATGAACGATCATAGCATACGTCTGCTCTCAGAGATGGTGAGTAATTTAAATTGTACGTCTGCTGTTTGGTGTGCACAAATTGATGCGCAATATTCGCAATGACATTCACATTTTTATTTTGCATTATAGCACATTTTATGTCTAACCAATGCTTTCCGTCTCTGTACCACAATATTTCATTTAAAGTCACTATCCCAATACAGTCAACTTCTTGATATTGATATGAGTTCTATTTCAGGGTGGATACATTCCACATATGTGTTCAGAAGAAAAAGACAAACAAATGTTTCCAGAGGATGTTTACATGAACACACAGGTAGGATACGCTTCAGTATCGTAGCAAGATTTTGATAGCCTAAACTAGAGTATAACTTCTTGAAATTTCAAAATGGTATATTGGCAGTTTAACTACGTATTTAGACACCCTGTGCCTAAAACCCTGTTGTATTTTATCCAGGTCGAGGACGTCTCTGTGGTTGCATTAGAGGCTATGGGATATGTGGCCCAAATATTTAACAAAAGCCTGACTTCTGTCACCTGGAACAAAATAGCACTTAACCAGTTCCAAAACATAATATATCGTCAAGTTGAGAACTTAAAGATATGCGTAAGTATGATCCCTCTTCTGTAGCCTATAGGTTATACACTGAGTGTACAAAACATTAGGAACACTGTCTCTTTCTATGACAGACTGACCAGGTGAATCCAGGTGAAAGCTATGATCCACCTGATAAATCCACTTCAATCAGTGTAGATGAAGGGGCAGAGACAGATTAAAGAAGGATGTTTAAGCCTTGAGACAATCGAGACCGATTGTGTATGTGTGCAATTCAGAGGGTGAATGGACAAGACAAAAGATGTAAGTGCCTTTAAAGTGAGTGTGGTAGTAGGTACCAGGCACACCGGTTTGAATGTGTAAAGAACTGCAACCCTGCTGGGTTTTTCACGCTCAACAGTTTCACTTGTGTACCAAGAATGGTCCACCACCCAAAGGACATCCAGCCAGCTTGACACAAATGTGAGAAGCGTTGGAGTCAACATGGGCCAGCATTCTGATGGAATGCATGCCCCAACGAATTGAGGCTGTTCTGAGGGCAAAAGGGTGTGCAACTGAATATTAAGCAGGTGTTCCTAATGTTTGTACACTCAGTGTATTTGGGCGGCAGACAATCGTGGGCATTGTTATTTAATTTAGACACTACAAATATACCAAACATTTGTACAATATTTTCATAACCTTCCATGAGACAGAACTAATGCACTCACCACTAATTTATATTGTCTCCAGGTCGCAGGTGGTGTTGGGGCATCCTCTGGGGATGGAGGGTCGGTTACTGCAGGCAACGCGTCTCTCAAAGCATATTTCGACAAGCTGAAAACCGTCTTGATAGAGAAGGTGGGTCCAATATCAAATGTAATCGAATAGAGGCTAAATTAACCTGAGCAAAAGTTCTTGATCACCATTAATCTGTTGCAGTTCACTGCCACAACTTACATATGAAACTTGCAACTGCCAAGCGCCGTTTTGGTGTTGTCGGATGCGTTGACCACCTGCTGTGGTTGAGTTGGCTGAAATTTGTATATCTTGTACGCTCTCCAGGAACACAGCACATGCGCATGGGAGATCGTGCGAGAGGAGGTTCGCAAAAACCTGGTGCAGTTCAACAAATTCATCGACAGCAAAGTCAAGCCGTGAGGAGAACCACATAATCATCATTGGAGACGTGACATACTCCTCAGGCTGGCTAATAGATTGATGGCTGATACATTTAATGACTGACTGACTGGCTGGCTGCTAGATTGACTGACTGACTGATTTAGAAATATTGATTGATGATATTTATGTTTACACGATGTATTTATTTATTCGTTTATTTATTTATATTGCAATTAAATGAAAACTACATGCATCTATTCTCGTATCGTTTTCATTCATTCATTTATATATGCATTCATTCATGCATCCATTAATTCTTTCATGTATTCATTTGTTTATAGACTGACTTTGTTAAAGGGGAAATCTGCAGTTCAAACACGAAAGCTGACACTCAACCACCATTTTGGTAAATAGCTGAGGGATGGGGTTGAAGAAAAATAACCATTATCACAGAGCTATGGATGCAAGGAAGGATCATCCATGTGATCAAAATTATAGTTCATTATTGTTTATGTTTACATTCTTTCAACCATTGGCGTAAAAAAGCTTATATTTGGGGTTCTGATGAAATACGACTTTTGAACTAAGCTCATACTTGAGTAAAAGTAAACATACCTTAATAGAAAATGTCTCAAGTAAAAGTGAAAGTCACCCAGTAAAATACTATTTGAGTAAAAGTCTAAAAGCAATGGGTTTTAAATGTACTTAACTACCAAAAGTAAATGAAATTGCTAAAATATACTTAAGTATCAAAAGTAGAAATAATTTCAAATTCCTTATATTAAGCAAACCAGACGGCACCATTTTATTGTTTCTTTACATTTACATGTTTAGTCATTTAGCAGACGCTCTTATCCAGAGCGACTTACAGTTAGTGAGTGCATACATTATATATATATATTTTTTTTTCATAATGTCCCCCCGTGGGAATCGAACCCACAATCCCTGGTGTTGCAAAAGCCATGCTCTACCAACTGAGCTACATCCCTGCCGGCCATTCCCTCCCATACACTGGACAACGCTGGGCCAATGGTGCGCCGCCCCATGGATCTCCCGGCCTTTACATTTAATTTACGAATAGCCAGGGGCAAACTCCAACGCTTAGACATAATTTACAAATCAAGCATTTGTGTTTGGTGAGTCCACTAGATCAGAGGCATTAGGGATGACCAGGGATGTTCTCTTTATAAGCGTGTGAATTGGACCCTTGTCCTGTCCTGCTAAGCATAAAAAATGTAATGTAGTATCTAGACAATTTATGACTTTGCTGACATTTGCAAATGTTGTGTTAGAGGAAGTTGACTCAGCTTGTGGAAGCATCTGGAGAGCATTTCTATAGGGGCACCCTAAAACAGAGGAAGTCTGTTATGTGGAGTCTTGGGATTGGCCTGTGGGGAAAACACCCATATCAGGTTACATAGGATATAAATACCTTGGTTGGGAAAAAGGACGGAGAGAAAACAACATATTAGAGATTGGGGCCAGTTGTTCTCCGGATTTTCTGCAGAAATCTGTAAATTGACGCTGAAAGTAAAGATGTAATAAAACTATTATAATCGAGGACAGTGTCAGCGGATTTCTTGTCATCACAGCATCTCAGCATCGTTCTCGACACTACAGTAACGAGTACTTTTGAGTGTCACGGATATTGTATGGAGTAAAAAGTACATTATTTTGTTTTGGAATGGAGTGAAGTAAAAGTAAAAGTTGTCAAAAATAGATATAGTAAAGTAAAGTACAGATACCAAAAAAAACTAATTAAGTAGTACTTTAAAGTATTTTTACTTAAGTACTTTAGACCACTACCTCAATTACCTTGACTAACCTGTATCCCCGCACATTGACTCGGAACCGGTACCCCTTGTATATAGCCTCGTTATTGTTATTATATTGTGATACTATGTTATGATTATTTTTTTATTTTTAGCAAAGATTTTCTCACTTACTTAAAAAACACTCTGCATTGTTGGTTAAGGGTTTCTAAGTATTCGGCGAATGAGACAAATACAATTTGATTTTATATTAAATTCATTCGAATAGAGGCTACATTAATTAGAAGAAAATATATAGATCACCACAAATCGGATGCATTTCGCTGCCACAACTCACATATGAAACTTGGAACTTCCAAGCGCCGTTATGGTGTCTTCGGATGCGTTGGCGCAGCACCTGCTGTGGTTGTTTTGACGGAAAAATAATAATATATTGCATGCTCTCTCAGGAACACAGTGCATGCGCATGGGAGATCGTGTGAGATGAGGGAGGGGGGGGGGTTTATAAGCTGACATATGGAATTGTTTTAAGATGGTCATGCCATGGATAATTTAGCCATTGGATTTTTAATTTTAGAAATGATTTAATTAAATATTGAATTTGGCCAAATCCCATAGAAACGAATTGAATAACACATTCATAAAAGGCAACAACAAAAAAACTGTCAAAAAATAAATCATAAAGAATAAGGTTTTGAAGTGTCTGTCCTATATACGAGATAGAAGAAATCTCAGGAAATATAATCTTTTTTTGATATATATACACATATTGAACCCCTTTATTTGGGTAGGCACAAAACTACCTCCATAATTCCATTCATTTTTTAAACCAGTACTGGTTACTTTCAGACGATTCCTGTGACACTTGTAGGGGTTATAGAGCAAAACGAGAATCTCCCCTTTCCACAGTAGGGTCACATTAGATTTGATGCCCAAACGGTTCGGACGCTACAAACAGGAGTTGGCACATCGATGGTACCGACTTCGTGAGACCAATTTGGTCTGACAAACAACGCTCTAGCTCTGTCACCTTTCACCGCAGATGCAGAAGTGCAACACGGAAGTGCGACATAAGCGGATGCCGTAGATATCTCTAGCTTAAACTGACGGGTAAAAAATTATGTTACTTAATAACTTCTTCACCACACTGCCTGTATGGATGGAATATTTCAGATTGTCAGTGATGTGTGCGCCGAGGAACTTGAAGCTTTTCACCTTCTCCACTGAGGTCCCGTCGATGTGGATGGGGGCGTGCTCCCTCTGCTGTCTACTAAAGTCCACCGTCAGCTCCTTCGTTTTGTTGACGTTGAGGGGGACATTATTTTACTGGCACCACTCCGCCAGGGCCCTCACCTCCTCTCCTCCCTGTAGGCTGTCTCGTCATTGTTGGTTATCAGGCCTATCACTGTTGTGTCGTGTGCAAACTTGATGATTGAGTCAGACCCAGGGCCCCGAGCTTAGTGATGAGCTTGGAGAGCACTATGGTATTGAAGGCTGAGCTGTAGTCAATGAATAGCATTCTTACATAGGTATTCCTCTTGTCCAGATGTGATAGGGCAGTGTGCAGTGGGATGGCGATTGGACATCCATGGATCTATTGGGGCGGTATGCAAATTGTAGTGGGTCTAGGGTGTCGAGTAAGGTGAAGTTGATATGATCCTTAAATAGCCTTTCAAAACACTTCATGATGACAGAGGAGAGTGCTACGGGGCGATAGTCATTTAGTTCAGTTGCCTTCGCTTTCTTGGGAACAGGGAAAATATCCCTGATATCGTATGCCAAGGAAATACACTGAGTGTACAAAACATTAGGACCTTTCTATGACATTGACTGACCAGCAGTAGCGGTGCGTGGGTAAATTCACTAAGGAAGCCAGAAACAAAGCCATATTCAAATCAAATCAAATCAAATTACAAGCCCTTAACCAAGAATGCAGTTTTAAGAAAAATTAATGTTAAGTAAAAAATTAATGAGTAAAAAATAGAGCAGCCGTAAAATAACAGTAGCGAGGCTATATACGGGGGTACCGGTACAGAGTCAATGTGCGGGGGCACAGGTTAGTCGAGGTAATTAAGGTCATGTGTACATGTAGGTAGAGTTAAAGTGACTATGCATAGATAATAAACAGAGAGTAGCAGCAGCATAAAAGAGGGGATGGGGGGGGGGACAATGCAAATAGTCCGGTTAGCCATTTGATTAGATTTTCAGGAGTCTTATGGCTTGGGGGTAGAAGCTGTAAAGAAGCCTTTTGGACCTAGAACTTGGCGCTCACGTACGGCTTGACATGCGGTAGCAGAGAGAACAATCTCTGACTAGAGTGGCTGGAGTCTTTGAAAATGTTTAGGGCCTTCCTCTGACACGCCTGGTATAGAGGTCCTGGATGGAAGGAAGCTTGGCCCCAGTGATGTACTTGGCCGTACGCACTACCCTCTGTAGTGCCTTGCGGTCGGAGGCCGAGCAGTTGCCATACCAGGCAGTGATGCAACCAGTCAGGATGCTCTCGATGGTGCAGCTGTTGAACTTTTTGAGGACCTTAGGACCCATGACAAATCTTTTCAGTCTCCTGAGGGGAAATAGGCTTTGTCGTGTCCTCTTCACGACTGTCTTGGTGTGTTTGGACCATGAAAGTTGGTTGGTGATGTGGACACCAAGGAATTTGAAACTCTCAACTTGCTCCACTACAGCCCCGTTGATGAGAATGGGGGCGTGCTCAATCATCTCCTTTGTCTTGATCACGTTGAGGGAGAGGTTTTTATCCTGGCACCACACGGCCAGGTCTCTGACCTCCTCCCTATAGGCTGTCTCATCATTGTCGGTGATCAGGCCTACAACTGTTGTGTCGTTGGCAAACTTAATGATGGTGTTGGAGTCGTGCCTGGCCACGCAGTCATGGGTGAACAGGGAGTACAGGAGCGGACTGTGCACGCACCCCTGAGGGCCCCCCGTGTTTAGGATCAGCCTGGCAGATATGTTGTTACCTACCCTTACCACCTGGGTGCGGCCCGTCAGGAAGTCCATGATCCAGTTGCAGAGGGAGGTGTTTAGTCCCAGGGTCCTTAGCTTAGTGAAGAGCTTTGAGGGCACTATGGTGTTGAACGCTGAGCTGTAGTCAAGGAATAGCATTCTCACGTACACTACCAGTCAAAAGATTTAGAACACCTACTCATTCAAGGGTTTTTCTTAATTTGTACTATTTTCTACATTGTAGAATAATAGTGAAGACATCAAAACTATGATATAACACATATGGAATAATGTAGTAACCAAAAAAGTGTTAAACAAATCCAAATAATATTTTATATCTGAGATTCTTCAAATAGCCACCCTTTGCTTTGATGAAAGCTTTGCACACTCTTGGCATTCTCTCAACCAGCTTCATTAGGTAGTCACCTGGAACGCATTTCAATTAACAGGTGTGCCTTCCTTAAAGTCCATTTGTGGAATTTATTTTCTTATTTTCTTTCTTTCCAAGTTCATGGCTACAGACGTGAGTGCTACGGGTCGGTAGTCATTTAGGCAGGTTACCTTAGTGTTCTTGGGCACAGGGACTATGATGGTCTGCTTGAAACATGTTGGTAATACAGACTCAGTCAGGGACAGGTTGAAAATGTCAGTGAAGACACTTGCCAGTTGGTCAGCGCATGCTCAGAGTACACGTCCTGGTAAACCTTCTGGCCCTGCGGCATTGTGAATGTTGACCTGTTTAAAGGTATTACTCACATCGGCTACGGAGAGAGTGATCACGCAGTCGTCCGGAACAGCTGATGCTCTCATCCATGCTTCAGTGTTGCTTGCCTTGAAGCGAGCATAAAAGGCATTTAGCCCCTAGGTAATCCGAACGGTAGGCTCGCGTCACTGGGCAACTCGGAGTTGGGTTACCCTTTGTAGTCCGTAATAGTTTGCAAGCCCTGCCACATGCAACGAGCGTCAGAGCCGGTGTAGTAGGATTCAATCTTGTATTGACGCTTTGCCTGTTTGATGGTTCGCCTGAGGGCATAGCGGGATTTCTTATAAACGTCCGGATTAGTGTCCCTCTCCTTGAAAGCCACAGCTCTCTTACGATTCATCCTCATCCTTCTGATTCATCCTCATGGCTGGTCCCCAATAGATTACATGTATTTTATACATAAGGCCTATTAAGGCTATATCTAATAACACCAAGGCCCATATTCATAAAGCGTCTCAGAGAGTAGGAGTGCTGATCCAGGATCAGTTTAGCCTTTTAGATTATAATGAATGGACAGAGGTGGTCCTGATCCTAGATCAGCACTCCCACTCTGAGACGCCCAGCAGAATAATTAGGCTACATCTCATATTTTAGCCTATAACATGACATTTCAAGATGAAACCACCTATGACATCTTATCAAGACCCTCGTGAAACAGCTGTGTTTGTGCTGGGTTGGAACAAAAGCCTTTACCTCCTCCTGCTGGTCTCCAGGAACATGCAGACAGTTTAGGTGACCACTTCCTTACAGTATATGATCTTTACAGTTTCATAGGCTTTGAACATTCTAAATGAATCCCAATATTATATAGAAAAAGGGGGAAATAAATCAATGCCAAGATTTGACCTGGCATAGTCATTCAAAAACGTGCACAACACTATGACACACACACACATTCACACACACACACACACACACACACACACACACACACACACACACACACACAACAGTAGGTTATAGCTCTGTCAAAACTATTCACTCTATAGGGAAAATATCCCTGATATTGTAGCCTATACCAAGGAACTATAGTCAAATATTATTTTTCATTTTCCAATTTTAAAGAAAACGACAAATAGAAAGTTCTAACAAATCATGTTGTCGTTGCTTGTCAACATTGCATCACCAGCAGACAACAGTAGGGTGAAAGTTGGTTACGTCATTGTGAAAATGATAGTTGAGAGATTGGGGTAGTGAAGCTGACGTCTCCCATTCACTTTTCATTTGTAGCGCAACAGCAGAGGACTTGCCGGAGCTGCAGAACAATATTTCGGACTAACTTTGAACAAAACCCACTAAATTAATTTCTTATATGGCTACATTTCTTAAGAAGTGGGTTTTTTATTTCGACTTCGACGATTTTGTTATCAGACTTTTTTTTATCTGTTCACGCGAAGTTATTAGCAGTTGAAAGCATAGCTCGTGAATAGCCTATTCTCGCTAATAGCCTAGCCGATATCTACATTTAATAATGTTATCGTGTTGTTCAACTATCATTCAACGCTGATTTCAAGGAGAATGTGTATAGATTTATTGGGATTTGGTCGTCCAGAAGACGGAGCAGGCATGGAATTCCTATGGCTGCATGTGCTAGTCTGGAAAGTGAAAGTTTTCGCCTCCGGTAGGTTGATCGGGGGAAATTCTCCATACAGTTTTCCCTTTCCCAACTCCACATAAAACTACTTAACACAGGCAAGATGTTCAAACTCATGTGGAAAACTAAGAGCGAAACAAACTGCTATTTACAATGTATACAATGCAGAGTTGGACGTGTAGTTTTCTTCTTATTTGCAGTATGCAGAGCGTGTGTCATTGCTGTGACTGGATCCGACACCACTACGGACACTTGAGCGCAGAATACCTTTCCCTGCTGGACCAGATGGTGAGTTATCAGCACGCTGTAAGAGCAGACTGAATGCATGTATTAAGGACAGCAAAACAACCAACCAAGTAAAATAGTAATACGTTTCATGTTTAGCCTCTTTGTCAGAAAACTGTTAGCCTATATTTGAATAGCCATAGTAAAAGGGCGCTAAGGCTATAGTGACAGAGATATCAAGAGAGGCTATCTACATTAGACCTACTGTACTTGCAGTATAAGCTATACTTTATGTCAGTCTTGATTGTTCTTGAAGTATTTGACACGTGACTTAACATACTATATTGATTGTTTTCCAGGGAGGAGATATCACAAAGCAGAATGCCCCTGTCTTTTTCCCAACATCACTTTACAGACACATAGATGAAGCTGAGGTAAAGACTTGAATTTTGACTCATCATGTTCTGATATGCTTTGGTATAGCGGTCTTGACCCAATGTTATATTGATGCCATAACGGAAGCCTATACTGTTTCTAATATTTGTTTTATATCATCCTGTGTAGTTTGAGGACAAAGTCAGGTTCCTGAACCAGACCATCTATGAAATCACAAAACTGTTTGATGGGAATATGAATGCTGTCACCTGGGACAAGAAAAACCTGGATGATTTTCTCAACATTCTTGAAAGACAATTTGAGAACCTTAATTCCTGTGTAAGTAACGAGTCTATTTTAAAGTATAATCACTGTTTAGGTCAGGGCTCTCCAACCCTGTTCATGGAGAGCTACCCTCCTGTAGGTTTTCGCTCCAACCCCAGTTGTAACTAACCTGATTCAGTTTATCAAGCAGCTAATTAATCAGGTGTGCTAGATTAGGACTGGAGTGAAAACCTAAAGGACGGTATCTCTCCAGGAACAGGGTTGGAGAGCCCTGTTTTAGGTGTAGCCTACTAACTCTAGAAGTGAACAAATCTACGTATGAAGTGCAACCCCTTGACTTCTTCCACATGTTACGTTACAGCCTTATTCTAAAATTGATTAAATAGTTTTTTCCCCTCATCAATCTACACACAATACCCCATAATGACAAAGGGAAAAATGACAAAGAAATGTTTGCAAATGTCTTAACAAAAAAAAATAGAAATATCACATTTACATAAGTATTCAGACCCTTTTCTCAGTACTTTGTTGAAGCACCTTTGACAGCGATTACAGCCTTGAGTCTTCTTGGGTATGATGCTACAAGCTTGGCACACCTGTTTTTGGGGAGTTTCTGCCATCCTTCTCTGCAGATCCTCTCAATCTCTGTCAGGTTGGATAGGGAGCATCGCTGCACAGCTATAGTGGCTTGCGAAAGTATTCACACCCTTGGCATTTTTCCTATTTTGTTGCCTTACAACCTGGAATTAAAATGGATTTTTTGGGGGTTTGTATCATTTGATTTACACAACATGCCTACCACTTTGAAGATGCAAAATATTTTTTATTGTGAAACAAACAAGAAATAAGACAAAAAAACAGAAAACTTGAGCGTGCCTATCTATTCAACCCCCCAAAGTCAATACTTTGTAGAGCCACCTTTTACAGGAATTACAGCTGCAAGTCTCTTGGGGTATGTCTCTATAAGCTTGGCACATCTAGCCACTGGGATTTTTGCCAATTCTTCAAGGCAAAACTGCTCCAGCTCCTGAGTTCCGCTGGTGTACAATCTTTAAGTCATGCCCCAGATTCTCAATTGGATTGAGGTCTGGGCTTTGACTAGGCCATTCCAATACATTTAAATGTTTCCCCTTAAACCAGTGAGTGTTGCTTTAGCAGTATGCTTAGGGTCATTGTCCTGCTGGAAGGTGAACCTCCGTCCCAGTCTCAAATCTATGGAAGACATAAACAGGTTTCCCTCAAGAATTTCCCTGTATTTAGCGCCATCCATCATTCCTTCAATTCTGACCAGTTTCCCAGTCCCTGCCGATGCATAACATCCCCACAGCATGATGCTGCCACCAGCATGCTTCACTGTGGGGATGGTGTTCTTGGGGTGATGAGGGGTGTTGGGTTTTCGCCAGACTTAGCATTTTCCTTGATGGCCAAAAAGCTCAATTTTAGTCTCATCTGACCAGAGTACCTTCTTCCATATGTTTAGGGAGTCTCCCACATGCCTTTTGGCGAAACACCAAAGTGTTTGCTTATTTTTTTCTTTAAGCAATGGCTTTTTTCTGGCCACTTTTTCGTAAAGCCCGGCTCTATGGAGTATACGGCTTAAAGTTGTTCTATGGACAGATACTCCAATCTCTGCTGTGTAGCTTTGCAGCTCCTTCAGGGTTATCTTTGGTCTCTTTGTTGCCTCTCTGATTAATGCCCTCCTTGCCTGGTCCATGAGTTTTGGTGGGCGGCCCTCTCTTGGCAGGTTTTTTGTGGTGCCATATTCTTTCAATTTTTTAATAATGGATTTTATGGTGCTCCGTGGGATGTTCAAAGTTTCTAATATTGCTGACCTGTTTGGAGAGCTCCTTTGTCTTCATGGTGTCGCTTGCTTGTTGTTGCCCCTTGCTTAGTGGTGTTTCAGACTCTGGGGCCTTTCAGAACATGTGTATATATACTGAGATCATGTGACACTTAGATTGCCTACAGGTGGACTTTGTTTTTCTAATTATGTGACTTCTGAAGGTAATTGGTTGCACAAGATCTTATTTAGGGGCTTCATAGCAAAGGGGATGAATACATATGCACGCACCACCTTTCCGTTATTTATTTTGTAGAATTTTTTGAAACAAGTTATTTCTTTCATTTCACTTCACCAATTTTGACTATTTTGTGTATGTCCATTACATGAAATCCCAATAAAAATCTACTTAAATTACAGGTTGTAATGCAACAAAATAGGAAAAACGCCAAGGGTGACTATTTTCAGGTCTCTCCAGAGATGTTTGATCGGAATCAAGTCTGGGCTCTGGCTGGGCCACTCAAGGACATTCAGAGACTTTTCCCGAAGCCACTTCTGCATTGTCTTGGCTGTGTGCTTAGGGTCGTTGTCCTGTTGGAAGGTGAACCTTCGCCCCAGTCTGAGGTCCTGAGAGCTCTGGAGCAGGTTTTCATCAAGGATCGCTCTGCCGCTGAAAAACATCCCCACAGCATGATGCTGCCACCACCATACTTCACCGTAGGGATGGTGCCAGGTTTCCTCCAGACGTGACCCTTGGCATTCAGGCCAAAGAGTTCAATCTTGGTATCATCAGACCAGAGAATCTAGTTTCTCATGGTCTGAGAGTCCTTTAGGTGCCTTTTGGCAAACTCCAAGCGGGCTGTCATATGCCTTTTACTGAGGAGTGGCTTCCGTCTGGCCACTCTACCATAAAGGCCTGATTGGTGGAGTACTGCAGAGATGGTTGTCCTTCTGGAAGGTTCTCCCATCTCCACAGAGGAAATCTGGAGCTCTGTCAGAGTGACCATCGGGTTCTTGGCCACCTCCTTGTCCAAGACCCTTCTCCCCTGATTGCTCAGTTTGGCCGGGCGGCCAGCTCTAGGAGAGTCCTGGTGGTTCCAAACTTCTTCCATTTAATAATGATGGAGGCCATTGTTTTCTTGGGGACCTTCAATGCTGCAGACATTTTTTGGTACCCTTCCCCAGATCTGTGCCTCGACACAATCTTGTCTCAGAGCTCTACGGACAATTCCTTCGACCTCAGGGCTTGGTTTGTGCTCTGACATGCACTGTCAACTGTGGTACCTTTATATAGACATGTGTGTGCCTTACAAAATCATGTGCAATCAATTGATTTTACCTCAGGTGAACCTTACCTGTAGAAACATCTCAAGGATGATCAATGGAAACTGGATGCACCTGTGCTCAATTTTGAGTCTCATAGCAAAGTGTCAGAATACTTATGTAAATAAGTTATTTCTGTTTTTGCATCGTTATTATGGGGTATTGTGTGTAGATTGAGG
>NW_025538811.1:0-16553 GCF_020615455.1 Coregonus clupeaformis | reverse complement strand
TGTGTGCCACACTAAGCATGGAGAACAGAAAGAGGAAAAGAGAACTGTCTGAGGACTTGAGAACCAAAATTGTGGAAAAATATCAACAATCTCAAGGTTACAAGTCCATCTCCAGAGATCTAGATGTTCCTTTGTCCACAGTGCGCAACATGATCAAGAAGTTTGCAACCCATGGCACTGTAGCTAATCTCCCTGGACGTGGGACGGAAGAGAAAAATTGATGAAAGGTTGCAACGCAGGATAGTCCGGATGGTGGATAAGCAGCCCCAAACAAGTTCCAAAGAAATTCAAGCTGTCCTGCAGGCTCAGGGTGCATCAGTGTCAGCGCGAACTATACGTCGAAATTTGAATGAAATGAAACGCTGTGGCAGGAGACCCAGGAGGACCCCACTGCTGACACAGAGACATAAAAAAGCAAGACTACAGTTTGCCAAAATGTACATGAGTAAGCCAAATTCCTTCTGGGAGAACGTCTTATGGACAGATGAGACCAAGATAGAGCTTTTGGTAAAGCACATCGTTCTACTGTTTACCGAAAATGTAATGAAGCCTTCAAAGAAAAGAACACAGTACCTACAGTCAAATATGGTGGAGGTTCAAAGATGTTTTGGGGTTGTTTTTGCTGCCTCTGGCACTGGGTGCCTTGACTGTGTGCAAGGCATCATGAAATCTGAGGATTGCCAAAGGATTTTGGGTCGCAATGTAGGGCCCAGTGTCAGAAAGCTGGGTTTGCGTCCGAGATCATGGGTCTTCCAGCAGGACAATGACCCCAAACATACTTCAAAAAGCACCCAGAAATGGATGGCAACAAAGCGCTGGAGAGTTCTGAAGTGGCCAGCAATGAGTCCAGATCTTAATCCCATTGAACACCTGTGGAGAGATCTTAAAATTGCTGTTGGGAAAAGGCACCCATCCAATATGAGAGACCTGGAGCAGTTTGCAAAGAAGAGTGGTCCAAAATTCCGGGTGAGAGGTGTAAGAAGCTTATTGATGGTTATAGGAAGCGACTGATTTCAGTTATTTTTTCCAAAGGGTGTGCAACTAAATATTAAGTTAAGGGTGCCAATCATTTTGTCCGGCCCATTTTTTTGAGTTTTGTGTGAAATTATGTCAAATTTGCTTTTTTCCTGTTTTTTTTGTGTTATTCCAATACACACAAAGGAAATAAACATGTGCATAGCAAAACATGTGTAATTTCAATACTTTTCTGTGAGAAATACTTCATTTTCTGGAAAATTTCAGGGGTGCCAACAATTTTGGCCATGACTGTATATATATATATATATATATATATATATATATATATATATATATATATATATATATATATATATATATATATATATATATATATATATATATATATAATCCATTCCTACAGATAATCAGATGGTTAGACATATCTAAAATGACTCAAGTAAAGCAACCATACATAGATTGTTCTAAAAGAAGTGGCTAAAATCTCTCATCTCTGAAAACAAGCGGACATCGTCTCCAGTCCAGGCGGTGAGCTGATCAGCAGTGGCTCTGTAATCGTAGTGTCACCCTGCCAGCCCAGCTGTAAGCAGAGCCTCGTAGCTCGACTCATACTGCCTGGGGCTGTGTGTTTGATCTTTTATTACTGTCAGTAGTGAGAGTCCCACTGCTGTTGACCCCTGTGACCCCCTTTTATGACATCATTGCCTGTGTTTGCGTGCAGGAGACCCTGGAGGACATTGATAAGAATGGAGACGGACATGTAGACGAGGATGAGTATATTGGTGAGTTGGGAGAGGCGTGACTGGGGTTGACACTGCATTAGAAGACTAATCTTTCATCAACACGGGTAACGGGTCATTTTTACTCACAAATGGGTTTTCTCTCCTTTTTCAGCGGAATTTCCATTTTTATACACAGGGACAGGTCTACCCTCATTTTAATGCATAACAATTTTTATTTATTTATTTACAATTTCCTCCACAAACTATACCATGTTCTTATGGTATATTGTGGCTGTTTACAAGGTTTGGTGTTAGTATCCTCCTGGGTCTTATAGTCTAGTCTAGAGGAAGAGTTCCTAACACAAGATGTGGGCTAACCCCATGGGCTCTGTGACCTGATTAGGAATCAAAGGCCTGTTTGTTGGTTGCTCTGGGAAAGCTCTGCTGTGAGGCTGCATGCGACGTCAGTCTGCTGACTTAGTCTGTCTGCCTATTATAGGATTTCACTGTTCATTTTTGGTAGCGTTTTTATAGGAATGTCCGCTTAGAAACTGCTTAGAAACATTACTTAGCTAGCTTGTTAACCATTAGTTATATAGCGTTTTGATTACGTTACAGGTCCTTTATAGTAAATGGTTTATACAGGGAATGCAAATGAGCACATGAACAAACAATGATTTACTAAAAATGTACTAATGGTTAACAAACTATTTAGTTACGGTTTGTAAGCAGACTTTCAAACAAAGAGTTTTTCTTTTTGACCTTCTTTGAGTATGTCATCTAATCACATATATTCCTGTGTCATTGCAGCGGACATGTTTTCCCATGAGGAGGGGGGCCCAGAACCAGACTGGGTCAGGACGGAGCGGGACCAGTTCTCTGACTTCCGGGACCTGAACAAGGACGGCAAGATGGACGTGGAGGAGATCCGCCACTGGATCCTGCCCCAGGACTACGACCACGCAATGGCAGAGGCCCGACACCTGGTTTACGAGTCAGACCAGGACAAGGTACTGATCCTGTAACCTAGTTTACGAGTCAGACCAGGACAAGGTACTGATCCTGTAACCTAGTTTACGAGTCAGACCAGGACAAGGTACTGATCCTATAACCTAGTCTACGAGTCAGACCAGGACAAGGTACTGATCCTATTACCTGGTCTATAAGTCAGACCAGGACAAGGTACTGATCCTATTACCTGGTCTACAAGTCAGACCAGGACAAGGTACTGATCCTATTACCTGGTCTACAAGTCAGACCAGGACAAGGTACTGATCCTATAACCTGGTCTACGAGTCAGACCAGGACAAGGTACTGATCCTATAACCTGGTCTACGAGTCAGACCAGGACAAGGTACTGATCCTATAACCTGGTCTACGAGTCAGACCAGGACAAGGTACTGATCCTATAACCTTGTCTACGAGTCAGACCAAGACAAGGTACTGATCCTATAACCTGGTCTACAAGTCATACCAAGACAAGGTTACTGATCCTGTAACCTGGTCTACAAGTCAGACCAAGACAAGGTTACTGATCCTGTAACCTGGTCTATAAGTCAGACCAAGACAAGGTACTGATCCTGTAACCTGGTCTACAAGTCAGACCAAGACAAGGTACTGATCCTGTAACCTGGTCTACAAGTCAGACAAAGACAAGGTACTGATCCTGTAACCTGGTCTACAAGTCAGACCAAGACAAGGTACTGATCCTGTAACCTAGTCTACGAGTCAGACCAAGACAAGGTACTGATCCTGTAACCTGGTCTACAAGTCAGACCAAGACAAGGTACTGATCCTGTAACCTGGTCTACAAGTCAGACCAAGACAAGGTACTGATCCTGTAACCTGGTCTACGAGTCAGACCAAGACAAGGTACTGATCCTATAACCTGGTCTATGAGTCAGACCAAGACAAGGTACTGATCCTATAACCTAGTCTACGAGTCAGACCAAGACAAGAAACTGATCCTATATGATTCCCAACGATTGCTTGTTTAAGTTTTCACTCCTATTTACCAGTTTTATGGCTGGTAATATTATGTAGGATAAAGATCTTGAGTTTGAATTTCAAGTGTTAGTCCTTAGTAGTAGGATATCTTATATACTCTATACAGTGGGGGAAAAAAGTATTTAGTCAGCCACCAATTGTGCAAGTTCTCCCACTTAAAAAGATGAGAGGCCTGTAATTTTCATCATAGGTACACGTCTATGACAGACAAAATGAGATTTTTTTTCTCCAGAAAATCACATTGTAGGATTTGTAATGAATTTATTTGCAAATTATGGTGGAAAATAAGTATTTGGTCAATAGCAAAAGTTTCTCAATACTTTGTTGTATACCTTTTGTTGGCAATGACACAGGTCAAACGTTTTCTGTAAGTCTTCACAAGGTTTTCACACACTGTTGCTGGTATTTTGGCCCATTCCTCCATGCAGATCTCCTCTAGAGCAGTGATGTTTTGGGGCTGTCGCTGGGCAACACGGACTTTCAACTCCCTCCAAAGATTTTCTATGGGGTTGAGATCTGGAGACTGGCTAGGCCACTCCAGGACCATGGAATGCTTCTTACGAAGCCACTCCTTCGTTGCCCGGGCGGTGTGTTTGGGATCATTGTCATGCTGAAAGACCCAGCCACGTTTCATCTTCAATGCCCTTGCTGATGGAAGGAGGTTTTCACTCAAAATCTCACGATACATGGCCCCATTCATTCTTTCCTTTACACGTCGTCCTGGTCCCTTTGCAGAAAAACAGCCCCAAAGCATGATGTTTCCACCCCCATGCTTCACAGTAGGTATGGTGTTCTTTGGATGCAACTCAGCATTCTTTGTCCGCCAAACACGACGAGTTGAGTTTTTACCAAAAAGTTATATTTTGGTTTCATCTGACCATATGACATTCTCCCAATCCTCTTCTGGATCATCCAAATGCACTCTAGCAAACTTCAGACGGGCCTGGACATGTACTGGCTTAAGCAGGGGGGACACGTCTGGCACTGCAGGATTTGAGTCCCTGGCGGCGTAGTGTGTTACTGATGGTAGGCTTTGTTACTTTGGCCCCAGCTCTCTGCAAGTCATTCACTAGGTCCCCCCCGTGTGGTTCTGGGATTTTTTGCTCACCGTTCTTGTGATAATTTTGACCCCACGGGTAAGATCTTGCGTGGAGCCCCAGATCGAGGGAGATTATCAGTGGTCTTGTATGTCTTCCATTTCCTAATAATTGCTCCCACAGTTGATTTCTTCAAACCAAGCTGCTTACCTATTGCAGATTCAGTCTTCCCAGCCTGGTGCAGGTCTACAATTTTGTTTCTGGTGTCCTTTGACAACTCTTGGTCTTGGCCATAGTGGAGTTTGGAGTGTGACTGTTTGAGGTTGTGGACAGGTCTTTATACTGATAACAAGTTCAAACAGGTGCCATTAATACAGGTAACGAGTGGAGGACAGAGGAGCCTCTTAAAGAAGAAGTTACAGGTCTGTGAGAGCCAGAAATCTTGCTTGTTTGTAGGTGACCAAATACTTATTTTCCACCATAATTTGCAAATAAATTCATTAAAAATCCTACAATGTGATTTTCTGGAGAAAAAAAATCTCAATTTGTCTGTCATAGTTGACGTGTACTTATGATGAAATTACAGGCCTCTCTCATCTTTTTAAGTGGGAGAACTTGCACAATTGGTGGCTGACTAAATACTTTTTTTTCCCACTGTATGTAAACTTGACCGGTTTCTCTCTCCTCAGGACACAATGCTGACCAAGGAGGAGATCCTGGAGAACTGGAACATGTTTGTAGGAAGTCAGGCCACCAACTATGGAGAAGACCTGACCAAGAACCACGACGAACTCTGAGCATAATTTAGTGTAGGTGTGTGTTTGTGGCAGGGCGGTTGGACCTCAACTGAGCATCGTCAACCTCGACCACCAACTTGTCTGGTCCTCAGCCTTATCCTGCTGAATGGGACAGATGTAGACCCAACACTGCATTAACCCCCGAGGGGAGGGTCCAAGGAATGGTCTGTTCTTACCACTGACGGTCGAGGTCCTCCTGAGCGGCTGGACAGGGTTTGGTCCTGTTTCTGACATTTAGGAACAGATATTGACCACACCGAACCTCTGTGCGACTGCCGTTGACAGTGCTTATCGGCCAGACACCCATCTGGCTTAGCTGCCTTTTTAGATATATTTAGAGGTAGCCATCATCAAATAACCATCTTTGACCGTTTGATAATTTCCCTTATATTGTATTTTCTTTAAACCTTACATGTCTTAGCAGAGATGAGAACGTAGGGTTGATCGTCAGGAATATTTTATTTGATTGTGGTTTGAATGTGAAAACAAAGCACAACCTAGAATACTAACTCTAATTGTATTTATTTAGTTAACTTGAGGAGGCGAAGAAGCCTGGGAGGTATAATAGTTAGAGGTCAGTGGGTGTTTATAGCGTTTATGAAGGCTGCCTATTTTTTGAACTTGCCAGATATCACTACACTCTTGCTGTTTTTATACAGTGGACACAGATGTTGTTTTTGTTTTTGTTTTGCTGGCCAGTAAAGACTATTTTACAAATTACATTTTTTGAAGTGCTCTTGGATTTGCGAGCTTCCTCTTGTAAAATGTTTTATGAACTCTTACTAACACCCATCTTAATGTCATGCTCTTTGCACGCATCTTTTTTCCAATAGAGTCTGTGAAACATTCATTTTATTCATATTTTATTCACTTTTGCTTTGTTCGCTTGTTTATTTTTATACACTTAAGGCCTGCATGTGTCAAAATTGAATATGAGTTTCATGCAAAATAACCAGGCTATTGTCGTGATGAAAATGTAAGTTTTGCCTTTTCATTGTTGTGGAAATGGGAGTTTTGCAGTGATGTAAAATGACTTGAAACGCAGGAGAATAGGGGTTCCAGAGTACTGTATGCATGTCCTCCGTTAACTCAAAGCTGCTTCTCATATTGACACTATTGTTCACGTTGTAAGATAGGACTTCCTGTTATATCACTTCCTCTTGTACCATGCCAAATGTACTCCCTTGTGTATATTAATGTTTTTGAAAAAGAAACACATTTTCCCATTCTTGTCTCCAGTTTGTAATTCTGTGATGACCCACATATTTTTCTATGTACCTTTTCTTTTTCCGCATAGGAAGTTAAGCAAAGGTTTTTCTGCTGTTACAAGTTGTTTTATATTGGTCTCTGCTAAGCTCAGTTGTAGGATTGGCACCTCTTGTTTGAATCTAGGGCTTGGGAAAGGGTTCAGTCATGAACAAGGTCTGGCAGAGAGCTGGAGAGATTGGGTATCATTTGAAGCAGGACAGACAGACACAAACACCAATTTAAACACTTTTCACATCACCCAGACACACATTAGGCTTTTAGTTTTTACCCCTTCTCTTTGTCTGTCTCTCTCTCTGGCTCTCTCTTTCTCTCTCTCTCGTGTATAAACACCACTAGCTGTTACCCTCACTCTCACGCTGCTTTCTTTCTCTCCTCTCGTTCTTAGTCTTGCTCTCACACTTTCTCTCTGACACAGGCTAGCACTCAGCACAGCTGTGGATCAGTGCTTAATAAGTCATCGTGTTATTGTCTTGGCTGACTCAAACAGCCTGTAGTTTCCCACCGCTACAGGTACAGTACTGGAGGTCTGTTAAGACCCCCTAACCTGTAGGTACAGTACTGGAGGTCTGTTAAGACCCCCTAACCTGTAGCTACAGGTACAGTACTGGAGGTCTGTTAAGACCCCCTAACCTGTAGCTACAGGTGGACGTGTTCAATTACAATCCTTGTGTGTGAGACCGACCAGCTTACTGGCTGCTACTGCTTGGCTACAGGCCAAACTGTCCACAGGGCCACTGACTTGCTAATTGGTTTTCCGCTACAGGTCGCTGAAGTGTGTGTGTGTGTGTGTTTATATACACACTAGTACCAGTGTGCTTGCCTGTTCATTGGCATGCCTCCACTAATGTTTGTACATCTGTCTATTTGACTGAGTGAGTGTTAAAACACGAGGCATGAGGGGATGCTGTTGACGCTGTCACTGACTAATTGAAACATACACACCCTCACAGTGTTAGCAGGGATAGGGTGAATCTGACTACAGTCGCTCCTGGCTGTTCCAGTGGAACTCTCCAGTGGAACTGAGAAAGCCACCCAGCATGGTCTGTCCCCTCTGTCCTCTCATGTGGAACATACGGGTGGATATATGTGTGTCAGTAAGGATGACAAGTGGAGCAGGACCAATGTGATGAAGCTCATTAGGAACTACAGACGGCTGTGTACTGTGTGTGTTAGGCTGTCATTCTGTTTTAGGAGAGGGCCTTGTTGCACATTCTATGGAACACCATAGAATAAGAAGTCATCTTGTACGCTAGCATATCTTACCAGGCACTCTGGAATGGGGATAAGGCACAATGTCTTGAGGTGGTTTAATATTGTGGTAGCTAGGTGTCTCAAGGTGGCGGTTTAGTTTAATATTGTGGTAGCTAGGTGTCTCAAGGTGGCGGTTTAGTTTAATATTGTGGTAGCTAGGTGTCTCAAGGTGGCGGTTTAGTTAATATTGTGGTAGCTAGGTGTCTCAAGGTGGCGGTTTAGTTTAATATTGTGGTAGCTACAGTGGGGGAAAAAGTATTTGATCCCCTGCTGATTTTGTACATTTGCCCACTGACAAAGAAATTATCAGTCTATAATTTTAATGGTAGGTTTATTTGAACAGTGAGAGACAGAATAACAACAAAAAAATCCAGAAAAACGCATGTAAAAAATGTTAGAAATTGATTTGCATTTTAATGAGGGAAATAAGTATTTGACCCCCTCTCAATCAGAAAGATTTCTGGCTCCCAGGTGTCTTTTATACAGGTAACGAGCTGAGATTAGGAGCACACTCTTAAAGGGAGTGCTCCTAATCTCAGTTTGTGACCTGTATAAAAGACACCTGTCCACAGAAGCAATCAATCAATCAGATTCCAAACTCTCCACCATGGCCAAGACCAAAGAGCTCTCCATCAAGATGTTAGCTATTAAAATCAGATCCAACAATATCAGGGGATTAGAAATCCAGGGCTTAAAAACAAAGGTGTCATTGTACGCTGATGATTCATGTTTTCTTTTAAATCCACAACTAGAATCACTCCACAGCCTCATAGAGGATCTAGATACATTTTCTAACCTCTCTGGATTACAACCAAATTGGATTACGTATTGGATCAATAAAAAATACAATTTTTACATTGCCATGTAGTTTACCAATAAAATGGTGATGTGGATATACTCGGAATACATATCCCAAAGGAAATAAATGATCTCACTTCAATAAATTATAATAGAAAGTTAGCAAAAATAGATAAGATCTTGCTACCATGGAAAGGTGGGTGCCTGTCAATTTGTGGAAAAAATCACCCTGATTAACTCTTTAGTATTATCCCAGTTTACCTATTTGCTTATGGTCTTGCCTACGCCTAGCGAACAGTTTTTTAAATTATATGATAAAAAAATATTCCATTTTATTTGGAACAGCAAGCCAGACAAAATTAAACGGGCCTATTTATATAATGAATATGAATTCGGAGGACAGAAATGATTAAATATTAAAGCATTAGACCTATCACTAAAAGCTTCAGTCATACAAAAGTTATACTTAAATCCGAACTGGTTCTCTAGCAAATTAGTAAAATTGTCTCACCCAATGTTCAAGAATGGCCTTTTTCCCTTTATTCAGATTGCAACCACTCACTTTCAGTTATTTGAAAAGGAAATAATCTCCCAGATATCACTATTTCTAAAACAAGCCATAGAAAGTTGGTTGCAATTTCAATTTAATCCTCCAGAAACGACAGAACAAATAATGCAACAAATATTGTGGTTAAACTCAAATATACTAATTGACCCAAAAACTGTTTTTTTTGACAAAATGTTTAAAAAAGGTATGATCTTTGTAAATGATATCATCGGTAGGGCTGGTGGAGTTATGTCGCACATGCAGCTAACAAAAACATGGAAGAGGAAAGTGGAAGGAGGAGAAAGTAAGGAACTTGTCTGTCGGCCTTGCATTAAAGAACATAATTGGTTAAGGAAAACTGTGAAAAAATAAAAAAGTATATCAGTTTCATTTAAGGACCAAAGGATTGACAGCCGTCCCATATAGATTGCAAAATAGTTGGGAAGAGATTTTTGACGTACCGATCCCATGGCATAGTGTTTATGAACTGATACGCAAAAGACACCGGATTCAAAACTTAGAATCTTTCAATTTACATGATTATATAAAATTATTGCTACCAATAGAATGTTATTTATGTGGGGGATACAATCTTCCCAGCTCTGCAGATTTTGCTGCGAAGATACAGAATCATTAGATCATTTGTTTTGGTACTGTCCATTTGTAGCTTGTTTTTGGACACAGGTCCAGGAATGGCTAAAGGATTGCAATATTTACCTGGAGTTAACCCTGCAGATAGCACTACTAGGTGATCTGAAAAGTCATAGTCAATCGATCAATAACATAATAATACTATTAGCAAAAATGTTTATTTTCAATTCACAATCTGTAGAAACAATGAGAATAGAAAGGTTCAGAACTTTTGTAAGACATCACAGTACAGTTGAAATATATATGGCAAATAGAAATCCTATATGGATGGTGTTAAAAGATAGATGGGAGGTGTTGAATGGAATTGAAGGATGGGACTAATAACAACTAACAACAAACAATAACAAGATAACTAATAATGTAGGCACGCTGTGTCCATAATAAGTGTATGGGTTGTAGGTTGGGAGCTTTTGTGAAGGAGCACAGTTAGAAAGATATGGCATATAGAAGCAAACCGGATGGACACCATGAAAATGATCGGAGAGGTTGAGAGTAGAAGAAGTTCAGGAGAAAGAACAAACAAAATGTAATTATTGTAAAATTGACTGTGTCCATAAAATGTAGATAGTGGGTATGGGCTGGAAGTAGAGGCCTAGGTGTTGTTGTTGTTCACTTGTTTACTCCAAGTGGGGAAAGGGTGGCGGGGTTGGAAAGTAATAAAGGGGAATATATATATATTTTTAAAGGATATGTATGTGTATGTACAGTGGGGAGAACAAGTATTTGATACACTGCCGACTTTGCAGGTTTTCCTACTTACAAAGCATGTAGAGGTCTGTCATTTTTATCATAGGTACACTTCAACTGTGAGAGACGGAATCTAAAACAAAAATCCAGAAAATCACATTGTATGATTTTTAAGTAATTAATTTGCATTTTATTGCATGACATAAGTATTTGATACATCAGAAAAGCAGAACTTAATATTTGGTACAGAAACCTTTGTTTGCAATTACAGAGATCATACGTTTCCTGTAGGTCTTGACCAGGTTTGCACACACTACAGCAGGGATTTTGGCCCACTCCTCCATACAGACCTTCTCCAGATCCTTCAGGTTTCGGGGCTGTCGCTGGCCAATACGGACTTTCAGCTCCCTCCAAAGATTTTCTATTGGGTTCAGGTCTGGAGACTGGCTAGGCCACTCCAGGACCTTGAGATGCTTCTTACGGAGCCACTCCTTAGTTGCCCTGGCTGTGTGTTTCCGGGTCGTTGTCATGCTGGAAGACCCAGCCACGACTCCATCTTCAATGCTCTTACTGAGGGAAGGAGGTTGTTGGCCAAGATCTCGCGATACATGGCCCCATCCATCCTCCCCTCAATACGGTGCAGTCGTCCGGTCCCCTTTGCAGAAAAGCATCCCCAAAGAATGATGTTTCCAACTCCATGCTTCACGGTTGGGATGGTGTTCTTGGGGTTGTACTCATCCTTCTTCTTCCTCCAAACACGGCGAGTGGAGTTTAGACCAAAAAGCTCTATTTTTGTCTCATCAGACCACATGACCTTCTCCCATTCCTCCTCTGGATCATCCAGATGGTCATTGGCAAACTTCAGACGGGCCTGGACATGCGCTGGCTTGAGCAGGGGGACCTTGCGTGCGCTGCAGGATTTTAATCCATGATGGCGTAGTTGCTAATGGTTTTCTTTGAGACTGTGGTCCCAGCTCTCTTCAGGTCATTGACCAGGTCCTGCCGTGTAGTTCTGGGCTGATCCCTCACCTTCCTCATGATCATTGATGCCCCACGAGGTGAGATCTTGCATGGAGCCCCAGACCGAGGGTGATTGACCGTCATCTTGAACTTCTTCCATTTTCTAATAATTGCGCCAACAGTTGTTGCCTTCTCACCAAGCTGCTTGCCTATTGTCCTGTAGCCCATCCCAGCCTTGTGCAGGTCTACAATTTTATCCCTGATGTCCTTACACAGCTCTCTGGTCTTGGCCATTGTGGAGAGGTTGGAGTATGTTTGATTGAGTGTGTGGACAGGTGTCTTTTATACAGGTAACGAGTTCAAACAGGTGCAGTTAATACAGGTAATGAGTGGAGAACAGGAGGGCTTCTTAAAGAAAAACTAACAGGTCTGTGAGAGCTGGAATTCTTACTGGTTGGTAGGTGATCAAATACTTATGTCATGCAATAAAATGCAAATTAATTACTTAAAAATCATACAATGTGATTTTCTGGGTTTTTGTTTTAGATTCCGTCTCTCACAGTTGAAGTGTACCTATGATAAAAATTACAGACCTCTACTTGCTTTGTAAGTAGGAAAACCTGCAAAATCGGCAGTGTATAAAATACTTGTTCTCCCCACTGTATGTATGTATGTGGGTGTGTATGTGTGTGTGTATACGTGTATATGTATATGTGTATGTATGTGTGTATGTGTATGTGTATATTGGAAGTGATGCAGACAATGACATTGATGGAAGTTACAATCTATCTGCAATATTAAGTTGATATTTTCAATGACATTCCTTTGACATTTTCCAAGTTTAGTGAATCTGTGACCAGCAGTGAAATTGTATATATTCCCACTCTAGTTGGCTGATGTTGAATATATCATAAATAACTAACAGGTATATATATTTTTTTAGTTATAACCCATGAATAGAGATCAGTTTAGGGATGAATTCGAATGTCTGACATTAGATACCAATTTTGAGTAATTGTAATTTTTTTTTACATTCAAGGGAATTCGGGACATGGGTGACTAGTTAACGTTAGCTTGGCTCTCTCTGTGTGTTCGTGTCGTGGGAGGACGGGTTTCTTCGTAGGCAGAAAGCAATGGCTAGCTAGTATGCTAACTAACTGGCTGAATAAGTTGACGACGGACTCGCTCAAGCTGTCGGGACTAACCCACAACGTTAGACACGGACACGAATGATCTGCTTGGCGTGTTGACACACTGGTGGTTTGTTGTGGCAGTATTGGTGCTAAACCGTGTTGTTGGAGTCCGGCATGCTAGTTGGCTGTGGCGTCATATGACTAGGTGCCCTGGACGGTTTTCACGGAAGAATACTGTACCAAGTTAGCTAGATGAATAAACTAAGTTAGTCTATTCCTAGAAAACGTTGAACCGCTGTAGTTTACAACAATTATAGTTTCTGAGGTGGAAGTTGGGAGAGTTATATTTGGGTGTTTCAGTGAAACGTAAGTGAGGGAGACCCCGCTCTCTCGCTTTCCCAGATGTTTAGTTCATTTCATTCCGATCTCCTTTGCATCATTGTAGCCATTTTCTGTAGCCTGTCAACTATGCCTCTGTCTATCCCTGTTCTCGCCTCTCCGCACAGGCTATACAAACGCCTCACACTGCGTGGCTGCTGCCTCTCTAACCTGGTGGTCCCTGCACGCACGACCCACGTGGAGTTCCAGGTCTCCGGCAGCCTCTGGAACTGCCGTTCTGCGGCCAACAAGGCCGAGTTAATCTCAGCCTATGCTACCCTCCAGTCCCTCGACTTCTTGGCGCTGACGGAAACATGGATTACCACTGAAAACACTGCTACTCCTACTGCTCTCTCCTCGTCTGACCATGTGTTCTCGCATACCTGAGAGCATCTGGTCAGCGGGGTGGTGGCACAGGAATCCTCATCTCTCCCAAGTGGACATTCTCTCTTTTTCCCCTGACCCATCTGTCTATCTCCTCATTTGAATTCCATGCTGTCACAGTCTCTAGCCCATTCAAGCTTAACATCCTTGTCATTTATCGCCCTCCAGGTTCCCTTGGAGAGTTCATCAATGAGCTTGACGCCTTGATAAGTTCCTTTCTGAGATGGCTCACCCTCACAGTTCTGGGTGACTTCAACCTCCCTACGTCTACCTTTGACTCATTTCTCTCTGCCTCCTTCTTTCCACTCCTCTCCTCTTTGACCTCACTCTCTCTCCGTCCCCCTACTCACAAGGCAGGCAATACGCTTGACCTCATCTTTACTAGATGCTGTTCTTCTACTAATCTCACTGCAACTCCCCTCCATGTCTCCGACCACTACTTTGTATCCTTTTCTCTCTCGCTCTCCTCCAACACTACTCACTCTGCCCCTACTCAGATGGTAATGCGCCGTCGCAACCTTCGCTCTCTCTCTCCGCTACTCTCTCCTCTTCCATCCTATCATCTCTTCCCTCTGCTCAACCCTTCTCCCTCCAATCTCCTGATTCTGCCTCCTCAACCCTCCTCTCCACCCTTTCTGCATCCTTTGACTCTCTATGTCCCCTATCCTCCCGGCCGGCTCGGTCCTCCCCTCCTGCTCCGTGGCTTGACGACTCATTGCGAGCTCACAGAACAGGGCTCCAGGCAGCTGAGCGGAAATGGAGGAAAACTAGACTCCCTGCGGACCTGGCATCTTTTCACTCCCTCCTCTCTACATTTTCTTCATCTGTGTCTGCTGCTAAAGCCACTTTCTACCACTCTAAATTCCAAGCATCTGCCTCTAACCCTAGGAAGCTCTTTGCCACCTTCTCCTCCCTGCTGAATCCTCCTCCCCCTCCCCCTCTCTCTGTGGATGACTTCGTCAACCATTTTGAAAAGAAGGTTGACGACATCCGATCTTCGTTTGTTAAGTGAAATGACACTGCTGGTCCTGCTCACACTGCCCTACCCTATGCTTTGACTTCTTTCTCCCCTCTCTCTCCAGATGAAATCTTGCGACTTGTGACGGCCGGCCGCCCAACAACCTGCCCGCTTGACCCTATCCCTCCTCTCTTCTCCAGACCATCTCCGGTGACCTTCTCCCTTACCTCACCTCGCTCATCAACTCATCCTTGACCGCTGGCTATGTCCCTTCCGTCTTCAAGAGAGCGAGAGTTGCACCCCCTTCTCAAAAAACCAACACTCGATCCCTCTGATGTCAACAACTACAGACCAGTATCCCTTCTTTCTTTTCTCTCCAAAACTCTTGAGCGTGTCCGTCTCTAGCCAACTCTCTTGCTATCTCTCTCAGAATGACCTTCTTGATCCAAACCAGTCAGGTTTCAAGACTGGTCATTCAACTGAGACTGCTCTTCTCTGTGTCACGGAGGCACTCCGCACTGCTAAAGCTAACTCTCTCTCCTCTGCTCTTGTCCTTCTAGACCTGTCTGCTGCCTTTGATACTGTGAACCATCAGATCATCCCCTCTCCACCCTCTCCGAGTTGGGCATCTCCCGTGCGGCTCACTCTTGGATTGCGTCCTACCTGACCGGTCGCTCCTGACCAAGTGGCGTGGCGAGAATCTGTCTCCGCACCACGTGCTCTCACCCCTGGTGTCCCCCAGGGCTCAGTTCTAGGCCCTCTCCTATTCTCGCTATACACCAAGTCACTTGGCTCTGTCATATCCTCACATGGCCTCTCCTATCATTGCTACGCAGACGACACACAACCAATCTTCTCCTTTCCCCTTCTGATAACCAGGTGGCGAATGCATCTCTGCATGTCTGGCAGACATATCAGTGTGGATGACGGATCACCACCTCAAGCTGAACCTCGGCAAGACGGAGCTGCTCTTTCTCCCGGGGAAGGACTGCCCGTTCCATGATCTCGCCATCACGGTTGACAACTCCGTTGTGTCCTCCTCCCAGAGTGCGAAGAGCCTTGGCGTGACCCTGGACAACACCCTGTCGTTCTTCGCTAACAGGTTCATGCTCTACAACATTCGGAGAGTACGACCCTGCCTTACACAGGAAGCGGCACAGGTCCTAATCCAGGCACTTGTCATCTCCCGTCTGGATTACTGCAACTCGCTGTTGACTGGGCTCCCTGCCTGTGCCATTAAACCCCTTACAACTCATCCAGAATGCTGCAGAGCCGTCTGGTGTTCAACCTTCCCAAGTTCTCTCACGTCACCCCGCTCCTCCGCACACTCCACTGGCTTCCAGTTGAAGCTTGCATCTGCTACAAGACCATGGTGCTTGCCTATGGAGCTGTGAGGGGAACGGCACCTCCGTACCTTCAGGCTCTGATCAGTCCCTACACCCAAACGAGGGCATTGCGTTCATCCACATCTGGCCTGCTGGCCCCCCTACCTCTGCGGAAGCACAGTTCCCGCTCAGCCCAGTCAAAACTGTTCGCTGCTCTGGCACCCCAATGGTGGAACAAGCTCCCTCACGACGCCTAGGACAGCCGAGTCACTCACCACCTTCTGGAGACACTTGAAACTCCCACCTCTTTAAGGAATACCTGGGATAGGATAAGTAATCCTTCACCCCCTTGCATCACCCCCCAAAAAAAAAAAAAAAAAAAACATATTGTAAAGTGGTTATCCCACTGGCTATAAGGTGAATGCACAATTTAGAGTCGCTTCGATAAGAGCGTCTGCTAAATGACGAAATGTAAATTAGTAATTTAGCAGACACTCTTATCCAGAGCGATTTACAGAGCAATTAGGTTAAGTGCCTTGGTCAAGGACATATCTACAGATTTTTCACCTAGTCGGCCCAGCTGATTTTCAAACAGTGACCTTTCGGTTACTGGCCCAACGCTCTTAACTGCTAAGGCTACCTGCCGCCTCTGTGGAATGTGAAATAGGAAC
>NW_025538810.1:0-16560 GCF_020615455.1 Coregonus clupeaformis | reverse complement strand
CCACTGTACATATCCTGAAATGAAAACGGATCACCATAGGGCCACATAGTTATTCTACACAGCACTTAAAGGAGAATTTAGCTTTTTTACAACCACATTTTTTGTGAATGTTATAGAAGGGACCAGACACTTTTTTCTGATTTCACTTGTTTTTGATAAACTTATCCCATCCAGCGATTAATTTCAACATCCTCGTTGTGCAGTAAGAGGGATCTAAAAAAACAACATGAACAAAGGCTCCAAAAACACCTAAATACATCCTTTTAGAAATGGAAAAGCTCTCGGTATAGTGATGCAGGTCTTTAGCGTCATTCCATTATATTATATTCCATTTTGTTGCAACTCGAGCGATACCTCTCCATCCATAATAGCAGCAGGCTACACAGAGAATGGAACAGCTGGATAGGGGAAACAGCTTGAGTACACACAATTGAATATAATGTGGTGGATAAAGTTCGAATGACACAATTTCATATGTACAACATCTAAAGACCAAGCGTCACTATGCGAGAACTCCGTTTACGTTTCTAAAAGAGACCTATTTGGGTGTTTTTGGATAATTTGTTCATATTTTTCAGAGCCCCGTACTGCACCACAAGGATGATAAAATTAATCTCTGGTTGGAATACATTTCTCAAAAACAAGTGATACAGCAAAAAAAACTTGATTTGGTTGTAAAAAAGCAAACTTCTCCTTTAAAGTCAGGTGATAGCCACTGTGAACCATATAGAGCAGGGTTCTTCAATTCCGGTCCTGGAGGGCCGAAACACTTCTGTTTTTTATTTCTACCTGGTAGTTAATTGCACTCACCTGGTGTCCCAGGTCTGAATTAGCCCCTGATTAGAAGGAGAGGATGAAAAACAGAGGTGTTTCGGCCCTCCAGGACCGGAATTGAAGAACCCTGATATAGAGTATATTCTGCTGTCCTTCCAAATATTACCATCATATCCAGCAGATGATGCTGTTGTGCTTGTTGTCACATTAAACTTTGGCAGCTCAACAAAAAATAAGAAATCACCATGACCTTATCTAAAAATGGCTTGTTGCACTTCATAATTTCTTAATGTCATAATATAAATATTTGGTAGTGGCCACATATCACTGGGCTGTGTGTTGATAAACACAATAGAATGGGACCTTGGGGAGTTCTGCTGAGCTGACTGCCTGTATACAAACATTTCATTTTCGTCATTTAGCAGACGCTCTTATCCAGAGCGACTTACAAATTGGTGCATTCACTTTATGATAGCCAGTGGGGGGTGGGGTAAGGGGGGGTAGAAGGATTCCTTTATCCCAGATATTCCTTAAAGAGGTGGGGTTTCAAGTGTCTCCGGAAGGTGGTGAGTGACTCCGCTGTCCTGGCGTCGTGAGGGAGCTTGTTCCACCATTGGGGTGCCAGAGCAGCGATACAGTTTTGACTGGGCTGAGTGGGAACTGTGCTTCCTGCAGAGGTAGGGGGGCCAGCAGGCCAGAGGGGGATGAACGCAATGCCCTTGTTTGGGTGTAGGGGACTAATCAGAGCATGAAGGTAGCGGAGGTGCCGTTTCCCTTCACAGCTCTGTAGGCAAGCACCATGGTCTTGTAGCAGATGCGAGCATCAACTGGAAGCCAGTGGAGTGTGCGGAGGAGTGGGGGTGACGTGAGAGAACTTGGAAGGTTGAACACCAGACGGGCTGCGGCGTTCTGGATGAGTTGTAGGGGTTTAATGGCACAGGCAGGGAGCCCAGCCAACAGCGAGTTGCAGTAATCCAGACGGGAGATGACAAGTGCCTGGATTAGGACCTGTGCCGCTTCCTGTGTAAAGGCAGGGTCGTTTTCTGCAATGTTGTAGAGCATGAACCTACAGGATCGGGTCACCGCCTTGATGTTAGCGGAGAACGACAGGGTGTTGTCCAGGGTCACGCCAAGGCTCTTTGCACTCTGGGAGGAGGACACAACAGAGTTGTCAACCGTGATGGCGAGATCATGGAACGGGCAGTCCTTCCCCGGGAGGAAGAGCAGCTCCGTCTTGCCGAAGAGCAGCTCCGTCTTGCCGAGGTTCAGCTTGAGGTGGTGATCCGTCATCCACACTGATATGTCTGCCAGACATGCAGAGATGCGATTCGCCACCTGGTTATCAGAAGGGGGAAAGGAGAAGATGAATTGTGTGTCGTCTGCGTAGCAATGATAGGAGAGGCCATGTGCAATTTACAGTAGTGAGTGCATTTATTTTCGTATGGGTCTCCCGTTGGAATGAATTCTAATGCATAATACCGTGTAGTGGGAGATGCCAAACAGTAAGTGGATAACATCCTTCTTTTGAAAGCTTTCTATGGAAACCTCAATCTCACACAGTGGGTGAAGTTCATTGAAAAGCATGTTATTTCCACTCTTACAAACATAGACACAGGTTTGTGATGTTGCAGCTCTTGTATCATGGTGCCAGAAAAACCCATCAGCCCTGTGAGTCTCATTTCTTCTGATGACAAGTGTGTGAGGGAACACAGCTTGATCGGTGGTTGTTGAACAATTAGTAGTGCAGTGCAGTTCAGGGTCAGTTTGGCCCTAGTGTGTGCTAGACATACAGTAGCCGACGTGACTCTGTGACACATCAGACAACATCATGATACTGTTTTTAAACACATTTTTTAAACAGATTTTGAAGATATACAAAGTCATTGTTCACAAACAGTGGAGTAAACAAACATTGTCTTTTCGCTGAACTGATTACCATTGAAGGCCACTAGATGGCGAAGGGGCATCACAAAAAATGTATGGGAATTTATTTCAGTGGGTTTATCCTGTATAGACTACTAGACTACTAGCCTCCCAATGGAAAATGACTGTGGGAGATCTAAAAAGGAGGTTGCATCTGTATATTATATATTGTTGCTTCAGTCCTGCTATTTAAAGTGTACCTGGTATTGTCCATTTGCTTTCAACCCAACTCCCAAGAAACACACACACAAACAGACACACACCCGAAGGGGTTGGAAGCCATGGTCAAATGCGGAGCAGCGACCCTGGAGCAGATTAAGGGGTTAAGTGCCTTGCCCAAGTGCACAAGGGCAGGGGATTCCATGTCATTAGTAGTGGCTCTTGTCAGAACATGACAAGCAATGACTGCTTCACGATCAATAAAAAAACCACGACTTGGAGTTAAAGTAATTGGCAACCTAGCCAACATGTATTATAGTGTATGTATATCAGATATGTGCCCATGCAGGCTTTCGGAGAGGGGAGTAGTGTCAACTTTGCCTAACGAGACAGACTGATTGAGGTCATTTTTAGGTATTGCGTTACATGTCTAAAGTGTCCATTTGTAACAGCTGCATACTATATGTGGGGGAATTCCAGCTCTGGACCAATCCAGAGTGTGCTGGCACCTCACATGACTGTGTGTGTGTTTGTGTGTGTGTTCATGCGTGCCTGCATGTGTGTGTGTGTGCGCGCATGTGTTCATGAGCATGTATGTGTCTGTGTGCATGCTTGTGTGTGCCTGCCTGCTGGTGTGTGTGTTAGTGTGTGTCCCTGCATGCATGCCTCTGTGTATGTGTGTGCACGTGTGTGTGTACCTGATTGTGTGTGTGTGTGTGTACATGCGTGCATGCCTGTGTGTGTGTGCGCGCATGCACATGCACATACATGTGAATCAAATCAAATCAAATGTTATTGATCACATACACGTGTTTAGCAGATGTTATTGCGGGTGTAGCGAAATGCTGGTGCTTCTAGCTTCGACAGTGCAGTAATATCTAACAAGTAATAACTAACAATTTCACAACATACAGTGGGGAGAACAAGTATTTGATACACTGACGATTTTGCAGGTTTTCCTACTTACAAAGCATGTAGAGGTCTGTAATTTTTATCATAGGTACACTTCAACTGTGAGAGACGGAATCTAAAACAAAAATCCAGAAAATCGCATTGTATGATTTTTAAGTAATTAATTTGCATTTTATTGCATGACATAAGTATTTGATCACCTACCAACCAGTAAGAATTCCGGCTCTCACAGACCTGTTAGTTTTTCTTTAAGAAGCCCTCCTGTTCTCCACTCATTACCTGTATGAACTGCACCTGTTTGAACTCATTACCTGTATAAAAGACACCTGTCCACACACTCAATCAAACAGACTCCAACCTCTCCACAATGGCCAAGACCAGAGAGCTGTGTAATGACATCAGGGGATAAAATTGTAGACCTGCACAAGGCTGGGATAGGCTACAGGACAATAGGCAAGCAGCTTGGTGAGAAGGCAACAACTGTTGGCGCAATTATTAGAAAATGGAAGAAGTTCAAGATGACTGTCAATCACCCTCGGTCTGGGGCTCCATGCAAGATCTCACCTCGTGGGGCATCAATGATCATGAGGAAGGTGAGAGGATCAGCCCAGAACTACACGACAGGACTTGGTCAATGACTTGAAGAGAGAGCTGGGACCACAGTCTCAAAGAAAACCATTAGTAACACACTACGCCGTCACGGATTAAAATCCTGCAGTGCACGCAAGGTCCCCCTGCTCAAGCCAGCGCATGTCCAGGCCCGTCTGAAGTTTGCCAATGACCATCTGGATGATCCAGAGGAGGAATGGGAGAAGGTCATGTGGTCTGATGAGACAAAAATAGAGCTTTTTGGTCTAAACTCCACTTGCTGTGTTTGGAGGAAGAAGATGGATGAGTACAACCACAAGAACACCATCCCAACCGTGAAGCATGGAGGTGGAAACATCATTCTTTGGGGATGCTTTTCTGCAAAGGGGACAGGACGACTGCACTCGTATTGAGGGGGAGTGTGATGGATGGGGCCATGTATCGCGAGATCTTGGCCAACAACCTCCTTCCCTCAGTAAGAGCATGAAGATGGGTTGTAGCTGGGGCTTCCAGCATGACAACGACCCGAAACACACAGCCAGGGCAACTAAGGAGTGGCTCCGTAAGAAGCATCTCAAGATCCTGGAGTGGCCTGGCCAGTCTCCAGACCTGAACCCAATAGAAAATCTTTGGAGGGGGAGCTGAAAGTCCGTATTGCCCAGTGACAGCCCCAAAACCTGAAGGATCTGGAGAAGGTCTGTATGGAGGAGTGGGCCAAAATCCCTGCTGCTGTGTGTGCAAACCTGGTCAAGACCTACAGGAAACGTATGATCTCTGTAATTGCAAACAAAGGTTTCTGTACCAAATCTTAAGTTCTGATTTTCTGATGTATCAAATACTTATGTCATGCAATAAAATGCAAATGAATTACTTAAAAATCATACAATGTGATTTTCTGGATTTTTGTTTTAGATTCCGTCTCTCACAGATGAAGTGTACCTACGATAAAAATTACAGACCTCTACATGCTTTGTAAGTAGGAAAATCGGCAAAATCGGCAGTGTATCAAATACTTGTTCTCCCCACTGTATACCCAATACACACAAATCTAAGTAAGGAATGGAATTAAGAATATTACATATATGGATGGATGAGCGATGTCAGAGCAGGATGGACTAAGATATAGTAGAATAGTATAGAATACAGTATATACAGTGGGGAAAAAAGTATTTAGTCAGCCACCAATTGTGAAAGTTCTCCCACTTAAAAAGATGAGAGAGGCCTGTAATTTTCATCATAGGTACACGTCAACTATGACAGACAAAATGAGGAAAAAAATCCAGAAAATCACATTGTAGGATTTTTTATGAATTTATTTGCAAATTATGGTGGAAAATAAGTATTTGGTCAATAACAAAAAGTTTCTCAATACTTTGTTATATACCCTTTGTTGGCAATGACACAGGTCAAACGTTTTCTGTAAGTCTTCACAAGGTTTTTCACACACGGTATTTTGGCCCTTTCTCCATGCAGATCTCCTCTAGAGCGTGATGTTTTGGGGGCTGTCGCTGGGCAACACGGACTTTCAACTCCCCTCCAAAGATTTTCTATGGGGTCGAGATCTGGAGACTAGCTAGAGCCATTCCAGGACCTTGAAATGCTTCTTACGAAGCCACTCCTTCCGTTGCCCGGGCGGTGTGTTTGGGATCATTGTCATACTGAAAGACCCAGCCACGTTTCATCTTCAATGCCCTTGCTGATGGAAGGAGGTTTTCACTCAAAATCTCATGATACATGGCCCCATTCATTCTTTTTCCTTTACACGGATCAGTCGTCCTGGTCCCTTTGCAGAAAAACAGCCCCAAAGCATGATGTTTCACCCCCATACTTCACAGTAGGTATGGTGTTCTTTGGATGCAACTCAGCATTCTTTGTCCTCGAAACACGACTGAGTTGAGTTTTGACCAAAAAGTTCTATTTTGGTTTCATCTGACCATATGACATTCTCCCCAATCCTCTTCTGGATCATCCAAATGCACTCTAGCACGGGCCTGGACATGTACTGGCTTAAGCAGGGCACTGCAGGATTTATGTCCCTAGCGGCGTAGTGTGTTACTGATGGTAGGCTTTGTTACTTTGGTCCCAGCTCTCTGCAGGTCATTCACTAGGTCCCCCGTGTGGTTCTGGGATTTTTGCTCACCGGTCTTGTGATCATTTTGACCCCACGGGGTGAGATCTTGCGTGGAGCCCCAGATCGAGGGAGATTATCAGTGGTCTTGTCATGCCTTCCATTTCCTAATAATTGCTCCCACAGTTGATTTCTTCAAACCAAGCTGCTTACCTGTTGCAGATTCAGTCTTCCCAGCCTGGTGCAGGTCTACAATTTTGTTTCTGGTGTCCTTTGACAGCTCTTTTGGTCTTGGCCATAGTGGAGTTTGGAGTGTGACTGTTTGAGGTTGTGGACAGGTGTCTTTTATACTGATAACAAGTTCAAACAGGTGCCATTAATACAGTTAACGAGTGGAGGACATAGGAGCCTCTTAAAGAAGAAGTTACAGGTCTGTGAGAGCCAGAAATCTTGCTTGTTTGTAGGTGACCAAATACTTATTTTCCACCATAATTTGCAAATAAATTCCTTAAAAATCCTACAATGTGATTTTCTGGAATTTTTTTCCACAATTTGTCTCTCATATTTGACGTGTACCTATGATGAAAATTACAGGCCTCTCTCATCTTTTTAAGTGGGAGAACTTGCACAATTGGTGGCTGACTAAATACTTTTTTTCCCCACTGTACATATGAGATGAGTAATGCAAGATATGTAAACATTATTCAAGTGACTAGTGCTCCATTTCTTAAAGCGGCCAGTGATTTCTAGTCTATGTCTATAGGCAGCAGCCTCTAATGTGCTAGTGATGGCTGTCTGATGGCCTTGAGATAGAAGCTCTTTTTCAGTCTGTCGATCCTAGATTTGATGCACCTGTACTGACCTCAACTTCTGGATGATAGCGGTGTGAACAGGCAGTGGCTCGGGTGGTTGATGTCCTTGATGATCTTTTTGGCCTTCCTGTGACATCGGGTGCTGTAGGTGTCCTGGAGGGTGGGTAGATTGCCCCCAGGAATGCGTTGGGCAGACCGCACCACCCTCTGGAGAGCCTTGCGATGTGTGCTGTGCAGTTGCCGTACCAGGCGGTGATACAGCCCGACAGGATGCTCTCAATTGTGCATCTGTAAAAATTTGTGAGGGTTTTAGGTGCCTAGCCAAATTTATTCAGCCTCCTGAGGTGGAAGAGGCTCTGTTGCGCCTTCTTCACCACACTGTCTGTTTGGGTGGTCCATTTCAGTTTATCAGTGCTGTGTAAGCCAAGGAACTTGAAGCTTTCCACCTTCTCCACTGCGGTCCCGTTGATGTGGATGGGGGGTGCACCCTCTACTGTTTCCTGAAGTCCACGATCATCTCCTTTGTTTGACTATGCATGCGTGTGTGTGTGTGCACGTGTGTATGCTCCACAAGATGGTGTCAGAACTGGTACGGTCCAAACAGGAGAAACGTTAGGGAGTTTCAGAGGGGGAGAACCCAGGGTTTCAGAGGAAACAACTTGTGGGTGAATGTGGTCCAGGGGAAAATAGTTTGACCCATGAATGTGAGACTGTGGTGTGAATCACACATTATACGTAGATGCAACGATAGTCGTGTCTATATAGGCATTGGTTGAAGCTCAGTGTTAAATTCAAATCTCCCTACCATCATATCTAAGCCAATATGACACCAATCTCGAGGAAAAATCGCAAATCAACTTGATTGAAGGTACACAACACACTCCCCGCCTGTCGTCAAATAAAATCAAATGTTATATCACGTTTCAGGAGAAGAACCGGATGCAGACAGTGTCGAAGTAACAAAAGTTTATTACAAAAACAGGGGGCAGGCAAACGACAGGTCAAGGGCAGGCAGAGGTCAGTAATCCAGATCAGAGTCCAAAAGGTACAGAATGGCAGGCAATCTTGAGCAAAATACATTAGAACGGTGGAAATGTGTCCTTTGGTCTGGAGTCCAAATTCGAGATTTTTGGTTCCAACCGTCGTGTCTTTGTGTGACGTAGTATGGGTGAACGGATGATCTCCGCATGTGTAGTTCCCACCGTAAAGCATGGAGGAGGAGGTGTTATGGTGTGGGGGTGCTTTGCAGGTGACACTGTCTGTGATTTATTTAGAACTCAAGGCACACTTAACCAGCATGGCTACCACAGCATTTTGCAGCGATACACCATCCCATCTGGTTTGGGCTTAGTGGGACTATCATTTGTTTTTCAACAGGACAATGACCCAACACACCTCCAGGCTGTGTAAGGGCTATTTTATCAATAAGGAGAGTAATGGAGTGCTGCATCAGATGACCTGGCCTCCACAATCCCCCGACCTCAACCCAATTGAGATGGCAGAGTGAAGGAAAGCAGCCAACAAGTGCTCAGCATATGTGGGAACTCCTTCAAGACTGTTGGAGAAGCATTCCAGGTGAAGCTGGTTGAGAGAATGCCAAGAGTGTGCAAAGCTGTCATCAAGGCAATGGGTGGCTATTTGAAGAATCTCAAATGTAAAATATGTTTTGATTTGTTTAACAATTTTTGGGTTACTACATGATTCCATATGTGTTATTTCATAGTTCTGATGTCTTCACTATTATGCTACAATGTAGAAAATAGTACAAATAAAGAAAAACACTTGAATGAGTAGGTGTGTCCAAACTTTTGACTGGTACTGTAGGGGTTCCTTTTGTCCAGGTGTGAAAGGGCAGTGTGGAGTGCGATTGAGATTGCGTCATCTGTGCATCTGTTGGGGCGGTATGCGAATTGGAGTGGGTCTAGGTTTTCTTGGATGATGATGTTGATGTGAGCCATGACCAGCCTTTCAAAGCACTTCATGGCTACTGAAGTGAGCGCTATGGGGCGGTAGTCATTTAGGCACGTTACCTTCGCTTTCTTGGTCACAGGGACTGTGATTGTCTCCTTAAAACATGACAACAACAAAAAATGCCAGATTGATTAGATTTGTAGGTGCAACAGTTTTTTTATTAAATGTGTAATTTATCGCTCTCACATGCTCATTTCTGTCCATTAATAACCAATGATGTGCTACCTTTTTGTAACATTTTTGACAACGCTATCACATTTTTTCAGCCGAATCTCAGAGTTCTAAAACCGTGCTAGCATCTCGGTCACTCAGCAGCTCAACAACACAGCCAGGCAGCAGCCAGTCATGATAAGAGTGGAACTCCTGAGTGGCGCAGTGGTCTAAGGCACTGCATCGCAGTGCTAACTGTGCCACTAGAGATCCTGGTTCGAATTCAGGCTCTGTCGCAGCCGGCCGCGACCCGGAGACTCATGGGCGGCGCACAATTGGCCCAGTGTCGTCCAGGGTAGGGGAGGGAATGGCCGGCAGGGATGTAGCTCAGTTGATAGAGCATGGCGTTTGTAACGCCAGGGTTGTGGGTTCGATTCCCACGGCGGGCCAGTATAAAAATATATGTATTCACTAACTGTAAGTCGCTCTGGATAAGAGCGTCTGCTAAATGACTAAAAAAATATATATATATATATATATATATAAATAAGAAGTGATTGAGGACAAACCTAGGCTACTATAGATAGCTATATGTTGATACGCAACCTGAGGTTAATCAATAAATGCATACAGATAAATTGTCCGACATGAAACATGGGTTGGTTGTTATTAGTGAGCTGAATGTGGTTTTGTTTTGATTAGCTAACGTTACTGTAGGTGGCTAGCTAGCTGACCAGCAGTGTAATGTTAGCTAACTAGCTAACATAATGTTTTACCACAGATAGAATACCAGTCAGATGAGAGATAACGTTGTCAAGCTAGCTACCAACAAGCGAGAAAAGCTAGCTGGCTATATTTTTGTTTTTTATATAAGGTTGAAGTCATCTGTGTAAACAAACAAATAAGCTAGCAAACATCCTTGCTGTGCCGTTAGCTATCCAACTAGCTGTTGACAATAACTTACAGTGCATTCGGAAAGTATTCAGACCCCTTGACTTTTTCCACATTTTGTTACGTTACAGCCTTATTCTAAAATGGATTAAATTCATTTTTTCCCTCATCAACCTACACACAATACCCCATAATGACAAAGTGTAAACAGTTTTTTAAAAATGTTTGCAAATTTATTAAAAATAAAAAACAGAAATACCTTATTTACATAAGTATTCAGACCCTTTGCTATGAGACTCTCCTTGAGATGTTTCTACAACTTGATTGGTGCCACATCATGCTGTGGGGATGTTTTTCAGCGGCATGGACTGGGAGATTAGTCAGGTTTGAGGGAAGATGAACGGAGCAAAGTACAGAGAGATCCTTCATGAAAACCTGCTCCAGGGAGCGCTCAGGAGATCAGACTGTGGCGAAGGTTCACCTTCCAACAGGACAAAAGACCCTAAGCACACAGCCAAGACAATGCAGGAGTGGCTTTCGGACATGTCTCCGAATGTCCTTGGAGTGGCCAACCAGAGCCCGGACTTGAACCCGATAGAACATCTCTGGAGAGACCTGAAAATAGCTGTGCAGCGACACTTCCAATCCAACCTGACAGAGCTTGAGAAGTTCTGCAGAGAAGAATGGGAGAAACTCCCCAAATACAGGTGTGCCAAGCTTTAGCGTCATACCCAAGAAGACTCGAGACTGTAATCGGCTGCCAAAGATGCTTCATCAAAGTACTGAGTAAAGGGTCTGAATCCTTATGTAAATGTTATATTTCAGTTTAAAATTTGCTAAAATTTCAAAAAATCTGTTTTTGCTTTGTCATTATGGGGTGTTGTGTGTAGATTAATGAGGGGGGATTTTTTTTAAAATCCATTTTAGAATAAGGCTGTAACGTATCAAAATGTGGAAAAAGTCAAGGGGTCTGAATACTTTCCTAATGCACTGTATATCCCACATTCTTCCACGAAGCATAGCTAGCTAGCTAATTAAAGTTCATAGTTAACATTGGGAAACTGCCACGCTGCTTATTGATAATACATCTTGCAGTGGGTATTGCTCATTTAACATTAGCTACTCCATACAGTCAAATTGGCTTGCTTGCTAACGTCATGTGTGCAACCAGATTTCAGCACATAACGTAACAATTGCTAGCTAACTAGCTTTGACCAAGATCAGCCATGCCTCTCACAACACAAACTGTGGCTGATAAAAATGACTTGCTAAGAAACAGTTAGCTAGCGCTACCAGACAGACGTGATTTGACGAGCCAAAACAAGCGTTAGCTTCAACGTTACGACCTTACCTAATGAATTAATTCAATTGCGCTCCTTCCTCTCTCAATGCAATTTTCTTCTTGCCATTATAATCCAAATTTGCACTGACTTATCAATACAGTGTCAGGTTACTTTTCGGGTGTGTTCCCAAAAATCTGAATTTGCCATCCACATAAGTAGCACTTTGTGCACCCAGTTAAAACAACAACATCAATGCTTGCTAGCACAACCAAACTTGTGTGCAGTCAAAGAAAATGCCATGCTTGCTAACTTAGTTATGGGAGCTAACTCTATAAATAGACTGTTTTCAACACATCAACTGTTTTAGACAATTTCTTGTTAACCAAGCAAGATAAATAAGTGTTCAATCAGTACTGAGTGAATGAACAACAAAAACATTGTTCAACGAAAGCTTCCTGTCATTACCAGACTTTCCAGGTAAATAGACCAGACTGTCCATTTAAATAGTGTCAAGTGAATGTGTTTATAACAAGAAATGTAGTGTATCGGTTAATAGTCACTGCCCTGGGAACTGAAGGTCCTGGTTTGCATCTCCAGAAGATACATTTTGCCCATTCTCTTTAGCGTATAGTTTTGACACAGTGCTTTTGCATTTATTAGGTTCTGGAGTGGCTTAGGCAAGTGGCAGTGATTGTGGTGGTGTGTACTACTGAGTACGTCTTGCTAGAACAGAGGAGAGACCAGCTCATGGGCTCTCAAGGAAGAAAGAGTGCGTTGCCCTAAACCATGAGATGCCCCATCTCCTACAGTACTGCCCAGGAACACGGTGCTTTATGGCAAAGTGGTAGATTGTGGGCATGCGCCTGTCACAGAGAAATGCCAAGCTGGCCCGTGTGGAACTTGCCGAATAGCTTATGCCAACACTATCAATATTTAAAATGTATGTTCTGTTCCAAATCTGTGAGTACTCCCCTACTGTTTTCATATTTATACTGCCATTTATAAATGAGCGTGTGCTCTTTTAGTGGAGTTGGACAACTGTATACTGCATTACTTAGGACATTTTAAGTGTGTATATTCAAGGATTTAGGAGCACCCCTATCCAATTTTGGATTTGTAAAATATGGCTATAATTTTTCTTAAGAGTTTTTGTACTTTTCTGAATGACTGTATTTTACAGGTGTTTCTCAGCAGTGTGTCATTTGCCGCAGTGTTTGTGGTCAGGAGTTATCAAATTTGCTCTTGACTATCCACAGCGTTATGCAGGCTATTCTGTTCAAGCCCAGTGCTACCACACCTGATTCTACTTCACAGCTGTTCAAGACCTCACTGTTCATCGAGACCATGAATAGTATAATCAGGTGTCGTAGAACTGGGCAAAGAACAAAAAAGCCTGCATAAACCTGTATCTTGTCAAGAGCAATTGTGGCCATCCCTAAATTGTATTTACAAAGTTGACTATATCTGATGAATGAAAATTTGGTTGTACATTTTATATTTAAGCAATAAAGCCCGAGGAGGTGTGGTATAAGGCCAATATACCACAAACCTCTGAGGTGCCTTATTGCTATTATAAACTGGTTACCAATGTATTTAGAGCAGTAAAAATAAATGTTTTGTCATACACGTGGTCAGCCAATCAGCATTCAGGGCTCGAACTACCCAGTTTATAATTAGTGATAACTCACTTTTGTTTGCAGGTAATGTAGTACTAGGCCTTTCTTCAGTAAACTATAAGGTACATGTTCAGGTAAATAGTTAATGGGTACATGTTGATTATTTGTGTATTTTCTAGGAGCTTGCTCGGTTGTCTTAAGAGAGATCAGGGATTTTTTTTCCAGTTTACCCATATTGGCTTAAATGGGTTTCTGGTTTTTCGCAACCCTCTGGAAAATCAGCTGTTAATATTAAATAAATACCATGTGTCATAATTGTTTACATTTACTTAACTTTTATTGCTGTGTTATGCTGTATTATAATCTTGTATAATAATGTTGCATAATAAACATTATTGTAAAAACCATGGAAATTAAAAACAAAAAACTACATTTTAAGTGAGAATAGGCATTGGTCTGAAGCAGAATAAGAAAGGATTTCATATGAGCATCACCATGCCTATTCCACCCATGCTCTACCAAGGTTTTCCAGCACAAAGCTTTGACCTACTACAGTAGCTATGTTGGTATTGAACTTCAAACTACTGAATGTGTAGGCAGGTTGCTTGGATTCAAACCTCCCAAAACAGCCTATTTCATACTCTTCAGAGGGATAATAGATAACAGTGTCCTAAATAATATATATATATATATATATATATATATATATATATATATATATATATATATATATATATATATATATATATATATATATATATATATATATATATATATATATATATATATATATCTCATTTGGCTGTATGTATTTTTTAGATATAGCCTATGGTAAATGTGTATTATTGTTGTGTCACATCTTTATTGCAAAAAAATAAATACAAACATAACTTTAGGTACACATTATTTTTTACAGAGGTAATTAACTGTCCATTGATCAGTGCTGGCAATTGATAAAACAGGTCCATGTTTGAAACACAAGTGGTTCTGAGCTTATATTAATATTACACAGGTAAGCTAACAGTTATAGAATGCAGGAATGCAGACAGGCTCTATCTACCTGAGCTACTTTGTCCATCACCTGTTGTTATGTTGGGCACCTACTGACCAAAAAAGGATGTTACTATGATTAATTTTTTTTAATTACAGTGGGGGAAAAAAGTATTTAGTCAGCCACCAATTGTGGCAAGTTCTCCCACTTAAAAAAGATGAAAGAGGCCTGTAATTTTTCATCATAGGTACACGTCAACTATGACAGACAAAATGAGGAAAAAATCCAGAAATCATATTGTAGGATTTTCAATGAATTTATTTGCAAATGATGGTGGAAAATAAGTATTTGGTCAATAACAAAAGTTTCTCAATACTTTGTTATATACCCTTTGTTGGCAATGACACAGGTCAAACGTTTTCTGTAAGTCTTCACAAGGTTTTCACACACTGTTGCTGGTACTTTTTGGCCCATTCCTCCATGCAGATCTCCTCTAGAGCAGTGATGTTTTGGGGCTGTCGCTGAGCAACACAGACTTTCAACTCCCCTCCAAAGATTTTCTATGGGGTTGAGATCTGGAGACTGCTTCAAGGCCACTCCAGGACCTTGAAATGCTTCTTACGGGCCACTCCTTTGTTGCCCGGGCGGTGTGTTTGGGATCATTGTCATGCTGAAAGACCCAGCCACGTTTCATCTTCAATGCCCTTGCTGATGGAAGGAGGTTTTCACTCAAAATCTCACGATACATGGCCCCATTCATTCTTTCCTTTACACAGATCAGTCGTCCTGGTCCCTTTGCAGAAAAAAAACAGCCCAAAGCATGATGTTTCCACCCCATGCTTCATAGTAGGTGTGGTGAAATTCTTTGGATGCAACTCAGCATTCTTTGTCCTCCAAACACGATCCGAGTTGAGTTTTTACCAAAAGTTCTACTTTTGGTTTCATCTGACCATATGACATTCTCCCAATCCTCTTCTGGATCATCCAAATGCCTCTAGCAAACTTCAGACGGGCCTGGACATGACTGGCTTAAGCAGGGGGACATGTCTGGCACTGCAGGATTTGAGTCCCTGGCGGCGTGAGTGTGTTACTGGTGGTGGCTTTGTTACTTTGGTCCCAGCTCTCTGCAGGTCATTCACTAGGGTCCCCCTGTGTGGTTCTGGGATTTTTGCTCACCGTTCTTGTGATCATTTTGACCCCACGGGGTGAGATCTTACGTGGAGCCCCAGATCGAGGGAGATTATCAGTGGTCTTGTATGTCTTCCATTTCCTAATAATTGCTCCCACAGTTGATTTCTTCAAACCAAGCTGCTGTACTAAGCAGATTCAGTCTTCCCACCTGGTGCAGGTCTCAATTTTGTTTCTGGTGTCCTTTTTGACAGCCTCTTTGGTCTTGGCCATAGTGGAGTTTGGGGTGTGACTGTTTGAGGTTGTGGACAGGTGCTCTTTTATACTGATAACAAGTTCAAACAGGTGCCATTAATAGCTCAGGTAACTAGTGGAGGACAGATGAGCCTCTTAAAGAAGAAGTTACAATTCTGTGGAGGCCAGAAATCTTTCTTGTTTCGTAGGTGACCAAATATTTATTTTCCACCATAATTTGCAAATAAATTCATAAAAATCCTACAATGCATTTTCTGGATTTTTTTTCTAAATTTGTCTGTCATAGTTGACGTGTACCTATGATGAAAATTACAGGCCCTCTCTCATCTTTTTTAAGTGGGAGAACTTGCACAATTGGTGGCTGACTAAAAACTTTTTTCCCACATGTTTTCCTAAAATAAAGGTTTAAGGAAATATAGGTTATGCACCACATTACTACAAAGACAAAAACAGCTCAATCAAGCCTAATGGTCTTAAGTATAACAACAAAGCTTGCTTTCATTTAGTTTAAAAAAGCATTAAAAAGGTAGTGGAATGGGATAATGTCTTAATGTGGTATGCGAAGAATCAGGTCCTCCTGTAGCTCAGTTGGCAGAGCATAGCGCTCCTGGCAACGCCATGGGTTGTGGGGTTCGATTCCACAGGGGGGCCAGTATGAAAAATGTATCCACCTCGCTAACTGTCTTAAGTTGCTCTGGATAAGAGTGTCTGCTGAATGACTAAAATGTAAGAATCAATATTTTACCTTGTATGCGGGTACAAATCCCTATTATTGTGGGAAGCACCTCCTCTAAGAGTATGAAGTAGGCTGTTTGCGAAGGTTTGAATCCTAACCAACCTGCCTACACATAGTTCGAAGTACAATACCAACATAGCTTCACTGTGGTAGGTCAAAGCTGTACGCTGGGAAAACCTTGGTAGAGCATGGGTGGAATAGGCATTGTGGTGCTTCCTTCAGATCAATGGGGGGGTGGGGGTTGAGAAGGTGTGACAGCTAGGAGGTCTCAATATCTTCTTGGCCAGTGTGTGAGGCTGGGAG
>NW_025538809.1:0-16648 GCF_020615455.1 Coregonus clupeaformis | reverse complement strand
ACACATACACCCGCCCAACTCTACACCCTCCCTCCTGACCGCCAACAGTCTTTCATTAAATCAAACTTAAACATCAACAGGCGGCCCGCTGGCCCAAACCGGCCCAAGAGTGATTTTTCTTGCCCCCCCCCACCAAAAAAAAAAACGTTTTCAGTAAAAAAAGAACATTTTAGTTTTGGGGAAAAAAGACTGTAAAATGACCAGGAATTCAGCAAAAAAATATATTTAATTTAGGATACCTGTTCCCAAGTATTCCCACACATAAAAAAAAAGAGACGTGATCGTTTCTCAATGTAATCAAGGTATAAAATGATTGTTATTTATAAATACAGTGAGGGAAAAAAGCATTTGATCCCCTGCTGATTTTGTACGTTTGCCCACTGACAAAGACATGATCAGTCTATAATTTTAATGGTAGGTATACAGTGGGGGGAAAAAGTATTTAGTCAGCCACCAATTGTGCAAGTTCTCCCACTTAAAAAGATGAGAGAGGCCTGTAATTTTCATCATAGGTACACGTCAACTATGACAGACAAATTGAGGAAAAAATTTTTCCAGAAAATCACATTGTAGGATTTTTATGAATTTATTTGCAAATTATGGTGGAAAATAAGTATTTGGTCACCTACAAACAAGCAAGATTTCTGGCTCTCACAGACCTGTAACTTCTTCTTTAAGAGGCTCCTCTGTCCTCCACTCGTTACCTGTATTAATGGCACCTGGTTTGAACTTGTTATCAGTATAAAAGACACTGTCCACAAGCTCAAACAATCACACTCCAAACTCCACTATGGCCAAGACCAAAGAGCTGTCAAAGGACACCAGAAACAAAATTGTAGACCTGCACCAGGCTGGGAAGACTGAATCTGCAATAGGTAAGCAGCTTGGTTCTCCAACTGTAGGAGCAATTATTAGGAAATGGAAGACATACAAGACCACTGATAATCTCCCTCGATCTGGGGCTCCATGCAAGATCTCACCCCGTGGGATCAAAATGATCACAAGAACGGTGAGCAAAAATCTTAGAACCACACGGGGGGACCTGAGTGAATGACCTGCAGAGAGCTGGGACCAAAGTAACAAAGCCTACCATCAGTAACACACCATACACAGGGACTCAAATCCTGCAGTGCCAGACGTGTCCCTGCCTAAGCCGGTACATGTCCAGGCCGTCCGAAATTTGCTAGAGTGCATTTGGATGATCCAGAAGAGGATTGGGAGAATGTCATATGGTCAGATGAAACCAAAATAGAACTTTTTGGTGAAAAACTCAACTCGTCGTGTTTGGAGGACAAAAGAATGCTGAGTTGCATCCAAAGAACACCATACCTACTGTGAAGCATGGGGGTTGGAAACATCATGCTTTGGGGCTGTTTTGCTGCAAAGGGACCAGGACGACTGATCCTATAAAGGAAGAATGTGGCCATGTATCGTGGAGATTTTGAGTGAAAACCTCCTTCCATCAGCAAGGGCATTGAAGATGAGACGTGGCTGGGTCTTTCAGCATGACAATGAACCCAAACACACCGGCTCGGGCAGCGAAGGAGTGGCTTCGTAAGAAGCATTTCAGGTCCTGGAGTGGCCTAGCCAGTCTCCAGATCTCAACCCCATAGAAAATCTTTGGAGGAGTTGAAAGTCTGTATTGCCCAAGACAGCCCCAAAACATCACTGTTCTAGAGGGAGATCTGCATGGAGGAATGGGCCAAAATACCAGCAACAGTGTGTGAAAACCTTGTAGAAGACTTACAGAAAACGTTTGACCTGTGTCATTGCCAACAAAGGGTATATAACAAAGTATTGAGAAACTTTTGTTATTGACCAAATACTTATTTTCCACCATAATTTGCAAATAAATTCATTAAAAATCCTACAATGTGATTTTCTGGAGAAAAAAAATCTCATTTTGTCTGTCATAGTTGACGTGTTCCTATGATGAAAATTACAGGCCTCTCTCATCTTTTTAAGTGGGAGAACTTGCACAATTGGTGGCTGACTAAATACTTTTTTCCCACTGTATTTGAACAGTGAGAGACAGAATAACAACAAAAAAAATCCAGAAAAACACATGTCAAAAATGTTATAAATTGATTTGCATTTTAATGAGGGAAATAAGTATTTGACCCCTCTGCAAAACATGACTTATTACTTGGTGGCAAAACCCTTGTTGGCAATCACAGAGGTCAGACGTTTCTTGTAGTTGGCCACCAGGTTTGCACACATCTCAGGAGGGATTTTGTTCTACTCCTCTTTGCAGATCTTCTCCAAGTCATTTCTAGGCTGACGTTTGGCAACTCGAACCTTCAGCTCCCTCCACAGATTTTATATGGGATTAAGGTATGGAGACTGGCTAGGCCACTCCAGGACCTTAATGTGCTTCTTCTTGAGCCACTCCTTTGCTGCCTTGGCCGTGTGTTTTGGGTCATTGTCATGCTGGAATACCCATCCACGACCCATTTTCAATGCCCTGGCTGAGGGAAGGAGGTTCTCACCCAAGATTTGACGATACATTGCCCCGTCCATCGTCCCTTTGATGCGGTGAAGTTGTTCTGTCCCTTAGCAGAAAAACATCCCCAAAGCATAATGTTTCCACCTCCATGTTTGACGGAGGGGATGGTGTTCTTGGGGTCATAGGCAGCATTCCTCCTCCTCCAAACACGGCGAGTTGAGTTGATGCCAAACTCATTTTCTCATCTCCCCCTTCTCCTCTGATCTTCTGTTCTTGCTTCGGCGGGCCTGTTATGTGCTTTCTTGAGCAGGGGGGACCTTGCGGGCGCTGCAGGATTTCAGTCTTTCACGGCGTAGTGTGTTACCAATTGTTTTCTTGGTGACTATGGTCCCAGCTGCCTTGAGATCATTTACAAGATCCTCCCGTGTAGTTCTGGGCTGATTCCTCACCGTTCTCATGATCATTGCAACTCCACGAGGTGAGATCTTGCATGGAGCCCCAGGCCGAGGGAGATTGACAGTTCTTTTGTGTTTCTTCCATTTGCGAATAATCGCACCAACTGTTGTCACCTTCTCACCAAGCTGCTTGGCGATGGTCTTGTAGCCCATTCCAGCCTTGTGTAGGTCTACAATCTTGTCCCTGACATCCTTGGAGATGTCTTTGAAATGGCCATCCTTGGAGATGTCTTTGGTCTTGGCCATGGTGGAGAGTTTGGAATCTGATTGATTGATTGCTTCTGTGGACAGGTGTCTTTTATACAGGTAACAAACTGAGATTAGGAGCACTCCCTTTAAGAGTGTGCTCTCAATCTCAGCTCGTTACCTTATAAAACACCTGAAGCCAAAATCTTTCTGATTGAGAGTCAAATACTTATTTCCCCTCATTAAAATGTTAATCAATTTATAACTTTTTACATTTTTTCTTATTTTTTTGTTGTTATTCTGTCTCTCACTGTTCAAATAAACCTACCATTAAAATTATAGACTGATCATTTCTTTGTCAGTGGGCAAACGTACAAAATCAGCAGGGGATCAAATACTTTTTTCCCTCACTGTACAATCTCTTATTGGGCTTAGTTGTGGTCAATATACAGTGTATTATTAATATAATTATGTTCCGGCCCCCCGACCATTCTCTCCTACAAAAATCAGCCCCCAGTTGAATCTAGTTGTCTACTCCTGCCATAAACCATAAAAGTTCACTGAAGCGTGGGGACTATTGACAGTGAAACAACAGTCACAGTCAACAGGAGCCCATATTCCAGGTCAAATGTTTACTCTTGTCACAGGTTTTGTTTATGTCTTTGCCCGTTTCCCACCCAGAAGTGATACACTGATTGGTTTTTAAAGTTTGTTTTCATTCGAGATAACCCTCTCTCTCTGTCATCTCGTAGACAGGAAAACATTTTGGGGACTGGTATGATGTGGGTGGCCGATAGTTTGGCTCTTGGCCATGTCTCCAGTAGCGCAGAAGGGCAGAGTGCCGCCGCCTGTCTTTTGTCGACTCATTCTGATCTGTAGCTTGTTTTAGACCACACATTACTGCTGTAATAAAAAGCTGGGGGGAAAAAACTGTAGTAGTTGTAGTCGGTTTACGAGAACCAACGTAAATGCAGGCTTGGGATACAATCTTGATTGACTGAACATGGCTATTTTCAGTTCACCCTGACATGACAAAATGAGTGTTTGCTATCATGTAACTTTTAACCTGATTATATCTCTTTAAGTCATGAGGGCTTTACAACTGTCCTATCTTCATGGTGATGAGTTGGAATGAAACCTTTTTGCATTTGATGCAGTGATATTATCAAAACCTAGAATCTTGTCACCAATAGTAAGATGTGACCAAACACACAGAACACGTCCTGATTGGTCGATAGACCGGAAGTCATTAAAGATAGACAGGAAGTTCTTAAAGATGGAACTTCCTGTCATGCACATAGAATGAGCCACACACAATTTTTTAAAACTATTTTTAAATTGTACATAAAACAGTAACCTCCGGTATTAATTTGGTCAGTCATAAACTATGGCAGCTGATAGATATTATTTTGGGGACCTCTTGTGTTCATAGCTCATTTACGATTGTTTACGCTATACTCTGAACCAAAAAAGAATTTAGATCCAAGAGTTGGTGTAGACACATCTAAAATATCCTTCTGTAGCAAATCAATCAACATTTTGAATGAACTGAGAACGTACAAATAGCCTGAGATAGTCATAGATTTATACATATATTTTACACATATTACTACATATGTATTTCATTTTTTTCAACTGATGATAGTTAAAAATGCTGTAGTCCCTCTCTCTCTGTCTCTCTGTCTCTCTCTCTCTCCCTCGCTGTTAGTTTGGATGGGGCTCATTGGGTTGGTAGCCATTGATCAGGGGGGATGGCGGATAGCAGGAGACACTGGTGTGGCCCTCAGAGGAAGCTTCACTCCCAGATACTGTCAGACCTTCCAACAGAATAGGTAATTCTGGAGCAGCAGCTGCAGCTTCTTACCGAGCCAACAGATTTACAATTCAAACAAGGCCAAGGTGTCTGGGGTGGAAAGTTGGAAACACTTTGCCTTTCTGCTGGGATTTGACAGAGGTTGATCACAGAAGCCTAAACCTCTTGAAAGAAATTCAAACGTCCCATTTCAGTGTTTTCTTCCAGGGTTCTCTCAATCATTTGTTTTTGTTTGCCTTTTCTGTCTCTTTCTTTCTTTCTTTCTCGCCTGATGTCGTCTTTGGTCGGTGTTGACAGATACTGTAAAGTTGAAGTCAACGGTTGTATGTATGTGGATTTAAAAGCTTGGAAAATGTTAGCTTAATGTTTCCTGCTCTGTGAACAGTAGGACATTTTTGACTGGGCATTGGCAAAACCATACACTACCTACCGTTCAAAAGTTTGGGGTCACTTAGAAATGTCCTTGTTTTCGAAAGAAAAGCAATTTTTTCGTCCATTAAAATAACATCAAATTGATCAGAAAAACAGTGTAGACATTGTTAATGTTGTAAATGGCTATTGTATCTGAAGCGCAATTTTTTATGGAATATCAACATACGCGTACAGAGGCCCATTATGAGAAACCATCAGTCCTGTGTTCTAATGGCATGTTGTATTTGCTAATCCAAGTTTATCATTTTAAAAGGTTAATTGATCATTAGACCCACAATTGCTGATGCTCCAGATACTCAACTAGTCTCAAGAAGGCCAGTTTTATTGCTTCTTTAATCAGCACAACAGTTTTCAGCTGTCTAACATAATTGCAAGGTTTTCCAATGATCAATGTAGCCTTTTAAAATAATAAACTTGGATTATGCAAATACAACATGCCATTGGAGACACAGGACTGATGGTTGCTGATAATGAGCCTCTGTACCCTATTAGATATTCCATAAAAAATCAGCAGTTTCCACTACAACCATTTAACTTACATTCTCCTTTATTTCTGATATTTGATGTTATTTTAATGACAAAGTACTTCTTTTCTTTTTTAAAAACACACATTTCTCTACCCCAAACATTTGAACTGTAGTGTATATTTTGAATAATTTAACAATAACGGCCATTGCTATAATACTTATCATGATGCCTAACTTCGGATTTTGTTCATCATCTTTTGTTTTCTGTGAACAGGCAACTTACTGTGGCGTTGTCGTGACAACAGTAAAAAAAAAACACTATAAATAAAAGGCTGGTCCTGCCACAATATTCAATCTCCATTTTGACATTCATGTAGGCCTAAATGATAACCTGAAAACCACATTACAATAAATCAATCTCTATGATAAAAATATTACAGTCTAATGTTGATGTACATGGGGGTGCCCCTAGCTCTAATAACACTCCCTTTAGCTAGCCAGCTTGAACATGTCCTAGTGAATGTGGTTCAGCCACTAGCCAGCAGTGAAGCTTGAACATTACCGTAGTGAATGTGGTGTCCCAGCTACCAGCAGTGTTAAACTTCGTGTGATGTGTCTCACCCTAGGTAAGCTTGACATTACCGTTAGTGAAATGTGGTGTCAGCCAGCTAGCCAGCAGTGAAGCTTGAAACATGTACCGTAGTGAAATGTGGTGTCAGCCAGCTAGCCAGCAGTGAAGCTTGAAACATGTACCGTAGTGAAATGTGGTGTCAGCCAGCTAGCCAGCAGTGAAGCTTGAAACATGTACCGTAGTGAAATGTGGTGTCACCGCCTACTTGTGGTGTCCAGCCAGCTAGCCAGCAGTGAAGCTTAAACTGCCGTAGTGAAATGTGGTGTCAGCCAGCTAGCCAGCAGTGTAACTTAAACATATACGTAGTGAAATGTGGTGTCAGCCAGCTAGCCAGCAGTGAAGCTTGAAACATGTACCGTAGTGAAATGTGGTGTCAGCCAGCTAGCCAGCAGTGAAGCTTGAAACATGTACCGTAGTGAAATGTGGTGTCAGCCAGCTAGCCAGCAGTGAAGCTTGAAACATGTACCGTAGTGAAATGTGGTGTCAGCCAGCTAGCCAGCAGTGAAGCTTGAAACATGTACCGTAGTGAAATGTGGTGTCAGCCAGCTAGCCAGCAGTATGATCCCTTCAGGATTATCTGTGGCTGGAGCTCAGTCAGTACGGGAGCATAAACCCTGAGTGTTTTATTACAGTAATGTCTCAGGGAGATTGGCAGAGAACAGAGGATGCTATAAACCCAGCCGGTGGAGGGATTAAAAGACTAGCACATTGACATTGTGTTGGGTGACTGTAACTGCCTTCCAACTGTTTATATACTATATAGCATGGAGGGGAATAATTAAGAACAAATTACATTTTCCAAACGGCGTTTGCTTGTGTCTTAAACTTTCTGAGTGATTGTCATCTGTCTGTATATTTATGCCTATGTGTCCTGCCCTCTGTGTGTGTGGAGTGTCCTGCCCTCTGTGTGTGGAGTGTCCTGCCCTTTGTGTGTGGAGTGTCCTGCCCTCTGTGTGTGTGGAGTGTCCTGCCCTCTGTGTGTGGAGTGTCCCTGCCCTCTGTGTGTGGAGTGTCCTGCCCTCTGTGTGTGGAGTGTCCTGCCCTCTGTGTGTGGAGTGTCCTGCCCTCTGTGTGTGTGGAGTGTCCTGCCCTCTGTGTGTGGAGTGTCCTGCCCTCTGTGTGTGGAGTGTCCTGCCCTCTGTGTGTGTGGAGTGTCCTGCCCTCTGTGTGTGGAGTGTCCTGCCCTCTGTGTGTGTGGAGTGTCCTGCCCTCTGTGTGTGGAGTGTCCTGCCCTCTGTGTGTGGAGTGTCCTGCCCTCTGTGTGTGGGAGTGTCCTGCCCTCTGTGTGTGGAGTGTCCTGCCCTCTGTGTGTGTGAGTGTCCTGCCCTCTGTGTGTGGAGTGTCCTGCCCTCTGTGTGTGTGGAGTGTCCTGCCCTCTGTGTGTGTGGAGTGTCCTGCCCTCTGTGTGTGTGGAGTGTCCTGCCCTCTGTGTGTGTGGAGTGTCCTGCCCTCTGTGTGTGGAGTGTACCTCAAGTTTCTAGTTGTATTAGTCATGTGTACGGGATATACATGGTAAACACCATCCAATGAAATGCTTACTGGCAGGTTCCTTCTGGACAATGCAACAACAATAAGAAATAATAAAAGATAAGAATACCAACATAAAGTAAATGGATCAGTAGAATAGAATAAACATTTTAGCATCAGTATAATAAAGGAAGGCACAATTTATAGTCCAATATTTACATATGTTTTAGGGAAGGGGGGGGCAAGTGTTTAAATTGTGCAGTATTTAGCAATCATCATAAGAGACTGGTAGCAGCAGTTGTGATGTGTGTGCAGCATGAATGTATGTGTGTGTGTAGTGTGTGTGTGTGTGTGTGTGTGTGTGTGTGTAGTGTGTGTGTATAGTGTGTGTGTGTGTGTGTGTGTGTAGTGTGTGTGTGTGTGTGTGTGTGTGTGTGTGTGTGTGTGTGTGTGTGTGTGTGTGTGTGTGTGTGTGTGTGTGTGTGTGTGTGTGTGTGTGTGTGTGTGTGTGTGTGTGTGTGTGTGTGTGTGTGTGCGCCCCAGAGGCATTAGAGCTCAGGTTGTGAACCCACCAAAACTGAAAAGCTCATCAGAGATAATTCTGGAGCCGTGTCAATGCCAGCTATGTGGCCCTGACACCGAATCTCTCATCCTCCCTGGTCTACCCGGACCCCAGGGAAGACACTTTATGTCTGGGTGCATCTGCAGGGGAGAGCTGGGGGGGGGATCAGTCATTTTAATGGGCCTGTCACATCTGTTTTTAGGACCCCAAAAGTCTTGCCTCCTCCATGGCTAAATTAAGTGACATGAAAATACTGCAGAAACAAGCTGTGAGGAGGAGAGGTCTAAACATCATATTAGAGAGAGAGGGATGGAAAGACAGGAAGTAGAGAGGAAAATAAAGGAGTGAGAGAGGAGGCAGGGAGGGAGGGAAAGAGGAGGAGAGTGTGAGAGAGGTGACAGGGAGGGAGGGAGGGAAAGAGGAGGAGAGTGTGAGAGAGGTGACAGGGAGGGATGGAAAGAGGAGGAGAGTGTGAGAGAGGTGACAGGGAGGGAGGGATGGAAAGAGGAGGAGAGTGTGAGAGAGGTGACAGGGAGGGAGGGAAAGAGGAGGAGAGTGTGAGAGAGGTGACAGGGAGGGAGGGAAAGAGGAGGAGAGTGTGAGAGAGGTGACAGGGAGGGAGGGATGGAAAGAGGAGGAGAGTGTGAGAGAGGTGACAGGGAGGGAGGGAGGGAAAGAGGAGGAGAGTGTGAGAGAGGTGACAGGGAGGGAGGGAAAGAGGAGGAGAGTGTGAGAGAGGTGACAGGGAGGGAGGGAAAGAGGAGGAGAGTGTGAGAGAGGTGACAGGGAGGGAGGAAAGAGGAGGAGAGTGTGAGAGAGGTGACAGGGAGGGAGGGGAAGAGGAGGAGATTGTGAGAGAGGTGACAGGGAGGGAGGGAAAGAGGAGGAGAGTGTGAGAGAGATGACAGGGAGGGAGGGAAAGAGGAGGAGAGTGTGAGAGAGGTGACAGGGAGGGATGGAAAGAGGAGGAGAGTGTGAGAGAGGTGACAGGGAGGGATGGAAAGAGGAGGAGAGTGTGAGAGAGGTGACAGGGAGGGATGGAAAGAGGAGGAGAGTGTGAGAGAGGTGACAGGGAGGGAGGGAAAGAGGAGAGCGAGAGAAAGAGGATAGAGACAGAGAATGAAGAGAGGGATACATTATTTTACTGCTTTTTCATCCTGACTAGGGTTGCAAGGCTACCGGTAATTTACTAAAGTTACCGGAATCTTCTGTACTTTTTGTAATGAACAGGTAATCTATGGTAACTTTGGTAAGTTATACTAGCATATCTTTAAAAAAAAATGTATTCATATATAGTACTTTTTTTGTTATATCTGTGTCCATATTGTCCATGAGGTTCTAGTAGATAGACCATATGGTTCAAGATAAAATAGCCTAATTAATGGAAAAAGCATCTACTCAACAATGGCATTATTTTCTTCCAAATGTTGACTTTTTTCACAACTGCCACCAGTTTGGTTTAAACAAAAAAATATATTATATGCTGAAACCCTCATATTAAACACCAATAGTATTGGTATAAGTTGATGGTTTATATTTAGGATCATGCCTTACAGCTTTGTCATTCTATTTTTTATTTGAAAATCATCTTATTTTATAATTTTATGTATTTGTGATAAGGCCACACAAAGGGCCAGAGATCATTACAGACGCCTGTCATAATCTGAAGTACCCAAAAAGGCCACTAGATGTCATCTAATAAAATAAAAAATGAAAAATGAAACACAAATTCTGGTAGTTTACTGGTACACTTCCGGTGTGTTCGTAAATTCTATCTGGAGTGACAGAGTGCGCTCAGAGTGCGCTCTGGGCGTTCGTAAATTCAAAGCGTTGTAAATTCAGAGCGCACACTGGACGCTCTGGCCAGGAGTAGGGTTGATCCGAGTGTTCTGACCTACCCCCTCTCCAATTGAGATGTTTCACTTATGAAAATCTAATTCAACAATGCCAATAATTTTTTCAATTCGAATTTTGCTTATAAAAAGCAGCTCAAACATAGAACATGTAAGAATGAACTATAGCCATTGAATTATACCATGGAAATATACAGTGCGTTATAGGGAAATAATGTACGTTCTAGAATGCCCTTCAAGCCAATCAGAAACAGGTTTTCAACAATGCCATGGTATAATTCCCTATAATGCACGTATGGTATATCAGCACGGTAGAATTGGCATTGTTGAATTCGATTTTCATAATAGCAAGCTAGGACTGATGGTTTGGTTAGCTAAACTAGAAAGTCCCAAGGCAACTACTGTAGCTATCTAATAAACTTGATAGCTACTTCAGTGGATGTTGAACACATTTCTACCTGCCAATGAACACATTTCTAGCGGCAAATGTTTTAAAGTATAGCCACGGTATAAAAGCGATAATTAATCTCTGGAAAATACTGCAACTCTGTGGAAGGTCAGAACACAGCTTCCACGTTGTTCATTATTTTTCATAGAACGCGTAGCCCCTCGTTGATGATCCCTTACTTAATTTCTACTGGGCACAAAATAATCTGAAACACAACCAAAACAAACAGCAAATACAGCCAACAAAAGTGTAGAGTCACAAGCTTGATGCAGTCATTGTACTCTATGAATATGGGACCAAATACTTCACTTTTTACTACTTTAATACACATAAAGTGAATTTGTCCCAAAACATGTGTTCCCATAAAAAGTGCTGTAATTCCTAAAATCAAATTAAAGCTGAAAGTATGCACTTTAACCTTGTAGACATTGTATAATTTCAAATCCAAAGTGCTGGAGTACAGAGCCAAAACAACAAAAAATGTGTCACTGTCCCAATACTTTTGGAACTCACTGTATTTCACTAACCTAACTTCCCCTCTTTTAAAGACTCTTACAAGATCCACATTCCATGCTGTAGTGATTATACAATAACAGCCAGCTTTCTAGTCTTTGACACTCATCCAAGACCAAAGTTGTCTGCAGCTGCAGTGTGCAGTGTGCAGCGTGCGTGTGCGTTTGTGTGTGTGTGTGTGTATGTGTGAGAGAAAGAGAGAGTCTATGTGATGTATTATACATGTCTGTGTGTACGTGTATCATGTACTGTAGAGTATTTGTCAGTGTGTGACCTGGCTCCCAGGCACCCAATAGGGGTGGTGATGTGTTTGAGACTTCTGTACTGAGAGCCCCGTTCAGTCACTATGCAACCAGCGCTGACAGGATGACCCCTCAGTGGCCCCTGTTATTACTACACTGATCACACACACACACACACACACACACACACACACACACACACACACACACACACACGCAGGCAGTCACATTAGCCTGGGCCTCCACCCCCTCACAGTCCAGTCCATACACAGCTGTAAAATGGTTAGGCTGGCTCTCTTCCAGCCCAGGGCCTTTGAACTTGGCTATGCAAGGTTGTAAGTGGCTACCAAGAAATATGATTTCCATATAGTGTGCATGTGAGTGATACTATATTTCCAGCCAGGTCACCCGTGATACAAGTCAGTATTAGACGTCCATCCATGTCTGAGGACGTCGGGAGATGACGTGGAAACCGTCCACTAGGGGCAACAGTGAGCGCTGTTCCCTTCAATTAGGTTTCGGTTTTGCTAGGGCTTTGTGGATGAGGATGGTGGATGGGTGTAAGCATTTGCCTCTGGTGCAAAAGGTTGCATGTTTGAATCCATCGATAGAAAGTTATTTTTAAATTTTAGTTTTAAGCGTATCCCAAACCTTAACCCCTACCTTAACCATTAGGAGTTAATGCCTAAACTTAACCTTAAAAGCTTTTAAATGTGACGTTTGGAACTACCTCTAAATTTGACGTTTGAGAAACATGGATGAACGTCTAATTCTGACATGAGACTGTGAGAGCTAGTTGATATTTCAGTTGCCTTCCATAGTTTTCCACATTGGCTTGTGAAGATTGGGGCAAATGTGGGATGTTATGTGGGAAATGTTTCTTTGTGAGTATGTACTGAATAAGCGTGTTTGGATGTGTGTGTGTGTGTATGTGTGCGTGCGTGTGTGTGTATGTGTGCGTACATGCGTGTGTGTGTGCGTGTGTGTGTGTACGTGTGTGTGTGTATGTGTGTGTGTGCGCGCGTGCGTGTGTGTGTGTGTGTGCGCGTGTGTACGTGTGTGTGCGTGTGTGCGCGTGCGTGTGTGTACGTGTGTGTGTGTGTGTGTTTGTGTGTGTGTACGCCCGTGAAAAAGAGACCCTCTACTTACCCCTTCTCTCTCCCAGCTCTGATTACTGCTGTTTTGGCAGCTGACTCTAAGTAATGGACGCCTGGCCTGTCAGGGAAATTTGTAGCTGTCTCCTTTACAGAGGCTCTTCATTCCAATCAGCAACTGTCACCTCAGCCTGCATGTCTCATTATTAATGACCACTGGCCACGAACTGCAGCGACTCAGCAACTCCTCCTCCTCCACACTGCACAAGACTGAGGCCAGCAGAAGAACAAGGCCCTCTGGTTAAACTAATGGTAAAAGTCAAAGACATTGTAACATGGAAGCAGTTAGTTTTGCGGAGTGCGTTTGTTTCAATGTAGGTCTACAGTAGGATGATGTAATGTCAGGTGATATACTCTGGTTTTGTCACCTGATATTTGGGCAAGATCAAGGAGTTAATTGTTGAATAATGTCCTTCATGAATTCTTATCTGATGCGATTGTGCTAGTAAATCTAAGGGATCAGTGAAAGATGGCCTTTGAGGGAGGAGACCACTAATATAAATGTTGGAAAGGCCAACATTTGTGCAATTGTGCCTGTGACAGAAAAAGAAACAGATGAGTAAGTGACTGGTGTGTGTGTGTGTGTGTGTGTGTGTGTGTGATATGGGGGCCATATTTCGACCAGGACATGGGCCCACAGCTGCGCTATAAATCACTCACCTCCACTCATCAGGAGGGACCAAAATGGCGGCCATCCTTGCCCTGAACTAAGGAGGGGGGCCTCTGCACCTGCCACTATATAACAAACACTTTTCTTCTCAAGTCCTCTCAACAAGTCACACTTACGGCTAAGAAAGACAAGGCCCACACCTAAACAGCACTAGTGTTACTCAATGACAATGGAGTTTCTAAAAAAACCTACAATGATGCTGATTTATCATTGTGCATTATCACAATACTATGACGCTAATGTTTTCATCATTCCATACACTTGACAATCATGGACTATCCCACGAGACACTGTTCATTAAATGTATCCTGATTGGTGCATTCAACTATGTAGCACAAACACTCCCTGTGCATTTCCTGGATCAAGACATAGCTTTTGGAGAGCTAAAATGAGTTGTAAATGCTACATAACGCCATGCCCTTGAAAACGTGTCACAGAGTAGTTTAATCCCCTACAGCCCTCAAATTCTAATCTGGAAGACAGTTAAATTCTCATCTGGACCTGGAAGCCAGTTCCACTGCTTTTCTTCATTCTTCCCCTGTAATCAGGGACTGATTTAGACCTGGCACACCATGTGGGTGCCATTAACTATCAAGTAGAACAGAAAGCAGCAGTACTCGCGACCTCGTAGGGTGAGATTTGAAAACCCCTACCCTACAGGTATAGAGGGCTCTGTAATTGACTTCTACTAATCTGATTATACCTATTCGTCAACTGAAGTTGACCTCACTCATTCAGTTCTAGGTATTGCAATGCAACGTAGTATTTAGGCATGTGGATTGCTCAGTTGCGGTGGAAACTTAAAAAGAATCGGTGTCCTATTTAGTACAAAGGCTCGTTAGATAACGACGTTTACATTTTTAGGACTCTTTTATCATTTAAATTCCACTCTAGCTTCCTCATACTCTTGTACTCTGTTTTCTCTTTCCCTCTAGCCGAATGTTTTGTAGTGAGTTTCAATAGAGCAGAACTAGAGTTCACCCATATCAATGCTATGCCCACCAAACATCAGTACTGGTACTTTACCCATGCGGGGTTAAGGACACTGAAAACACTGGCTGGTAAACAAAGGGAAAGAAAGGTAAACAGGTCTGTCTGGAGAATGTATTCTAATGTTGACAGACCACAGGGGCACCTAGGGTGATTGTTTGTGGGGAATGTGTTCTAATGATGACAGACCGTAGGGGCACCTAGGGTGATTGTTTGTGGGGAATGTGTTCTAATGATGACAGACCGTAGGGGCACGTAGGGTGATTGTTTGTGGAGAATGTGTTCTAATGCTGACAGACTGTAGGGGCACCTAGTGTGATTGTTTGTGGGGAATGTGTTCTAATGATGACAGGCTATAGGGGCACGTAGGGTGATTGTTTGTGGAGAATGTGTTCTAATGCTGACAGACCGTAGGGGCATGTAGGGTGATTGTTTGTGGAGAATGTGTTCTAATGCTGACAGACTGTAGGGGCACCTAGGGTGATTGTTTGTGGAGAATGTGTTCTAATGCTGACAGACCGTAGGGGCACGTAGGGTGATTGTGGTGGATGTGGTGCATACGAGATAGAGTCTAGCAATCAGAGATCCTTGTAGTCAGCTTGTGAGTGGTGATAGGATATGAAGATTTCTACAAAAGTCTCTGTAGAAATACACTAAATACTAAATGGAATGGACATCTTTATTGAAATGGGTTTAATCCTTCGTGTGAATACTTGGTTTTGAGATGTTTTTTAGGTTGAGTATCCAGAATGAAGGTGCTGATTAAAAGGCATGCATTTGTTCACTAATCTATCTATGGATTACCACAACCTACAATTAGGCTTTTTAGCATTGATTACCCCACATAAAAGGTTAAATTACACAATGAAGCACTGTATTAAGCCAAGCAGTAAAGGCCTCATTGTAGGTTTAAACCCTTCCTTATGCTCGCCCATATACAAAAACAACAAGAATGAACATCATCACCCTTTTGAGTGACTGTCTCTTTAATTGTTAAATCCAAGAAGTCATTTCCATTCATTGTAATTGTTGTATTTCTTTGTCTGTTTACCTGCAGTGGAGCGGTCGGTCTGTGAGTACCGCTCCTTCCAGTGCCAAGTAATCACTCATCAGATAGAGCAAAGCGCTGTTTTGGCAACCGCCGCCTACCAGCAGCCAAACAAACTCATTTAATAATAGAAAAGAAGAGGAGAGGGAGGGAGGGAAGGAGGGAGCGGGGGGGCAGATGATAATCTGTGTGTGTACAACAGCAAACTCTCCTCTAAAGGAGGCTCGCCGCGGTTCAGTGAGATCTGAACCGGCATCAGTCAACAACCGGGGCGCATTCCAGCGTGCTTCCTAGCATTTGTGTTTATCAGCGTTTTTGTGTGTGTTTGTTTGAGCGGCAGTGGTGCGTGGCCAGGGTGTGTGTGTGTGTGTGTGTGTGTGTCTGTGTGTGTGTGTGTGTGGTACTCACAGCAGACAGAGCAGAGTGATCTTCTTCAGGGGTGGTGGTGACCTCAGCTGACGCGGGCCAGGAAGTGTTGTGTGACCATTGCTCGTCACCTGCATGGGAGGTGCCAAGAAGAGCGTGTGTGAGCGTGTGTGAACGTGTGTGAACGTGTGTGAGCGCGCACACATGCACTGGGGATCATGCTAACTCCTGTTCTAAACACAAAACAGTTATGGAGTCTTTCCCTTCAACAATGTTGAGAAAATCACAACAACTCACTCACCTCTCTGACACCTCAATCCTTCCATTTTTCAACAACCATTTTCATCAGCCATTGAAACCAACGCCCTACGACAGCGCTCAGTGTCCGACTACATTGAAAAAATAGACATTCTTCTAGGCCCAGGGCCACTCAGAGGTCAGGGTCACTCAGAGGTCAGGGCCACTCAGAGATCAGGGTCAGTCAGAGGTCAGGGTCACTCAGAGGTCAAGCAGCAGGCTCATGGGAGAGTTGTGTGGGGAGAGAAAAGACTGAGAAAGAGCCAGCAGGAGGATTAATACTGTGGAACAGAAAAGACGACAGAGGGCAAGTCTGGACAGGTCCTCTGTGAGGGAAACTAGTGTAGGTGGAGAGAGCAGGGAGGACAGGTAAAAGGAAGGTTGGACTGCAAGGAGGACAGGTGAGAGGAAGGTTAGAGACCAGGGCAGACAGGTGAGAGGAAGGTTAGACTGCAGGGCAGACAGGTGAGAGGAAGGTTAGACTGCAGGGAGGACAGGTGGGAGGAAGGTTAGACTGCAGGGCAGACAGGTGAGAGGAAGGTTAGACTGCATGGCAGACAGGTGGGAGGAAGGTTAGACTGCAGGGCAGACAGGTGAGAGGAAGGTTG
>NW_025538808.1:0-16573 GCF_020615455.1 Coregonus clupeaformis | reverse complement strand
GATCTCGCACCGGAAGATTTGTCTTCAATAAACACCGCATTTTTAATGCTTTTGTCTACAATCCCAGCGTTTGAGTTGATTGCATGCCTACTTTCCATGTTGTTTTGGACACAATGATGCTAATAGTAAGGTGTGGGTGATTGGTGTTGTTGAGTAACATTTAGATTTTTTATGCAGACGCTCTCATGCAAACCACTTACAGTGCCTTTGAAAAGTATTCAGACCCCTTCCCTTGGTTACATCACCGTAGGGATGGGGTCAGGTTTCCTCCAGATGTGACTCTTGGCATTCCAAGGCCAAGAGTTCAATCTTAGTTTCATCAGACCAGATAATCTTCTTTCTCTTGGTCTGATTCTTTAAAATTGCCTTTTGGCAAACTCCAAGCGGGCTGTCATGTGCTTTTGTCTGAGAATTGGCTTCCCCTTCCTCTACCTGGCCTGATGGGTGGAGTTCTGCAGAGATGTTGTCCTTCTGAAACTCCCCCATCTCCCACAGAGGAACTCTGGAGCTCTGTCAGAGTGACCATTGGGTTCTTGGTCACCCTCCTGGCCAGAGCTCTTCTCCCCCGATTGCTCAGTTTGGCTGGGCAGCGAGCTCTAGGAGGAGTCTTGGTAGTTCCAAACTTCTTCCATTTAAGAATGGTGCAGGCCACTGTGTTCTTGAGGACATTCAATGCTGCAAAAATGTTTTCAGTACCCTTCCCCAGATCCTGTGCCTCAAACACAATCCACCATCTCGAAGCGCTCCAACCAATTCCTTGACCACCTCATGGCTTGTGGTTTTTGCTCCACACGCCTTTTTTCTTCAACAGTGCAGGACCTTACATGAACAGGTTTGTGCCTTTCCAATTCATGTCCAATCAATTTAATTTACCACAGGTGACTCCAATCAGTTATAGAAACATCTGAAGGATGATCATTGGAAACAGGATGCACAGTGTGCACAATTTTTAATCTCTTAGCAAATGGTCTGAATACCTATGTAAATAAGGTATTTCAGTTTTATATTTTATAAATTTTCAAAAAAATCAAAACCTGTTTTTGCTTTGTCATTATAGGGTGTGTGTAGATTGATGAGGGGAGAAAATAATTTAATAAAGCGTTAGATTAAGGCTGTAACGTAACAAAATGTGGAACAAGTCAGGGAGTCTAATACTTTCCGTATGCATCTATATTACCACACATTGAACGCAATTACTTGAAAACGTTATGACTGCAAGGTTCATAACTATTTGCACTTAAAGATATAGGATAAGTCTACATTTTTGTTATTTTGTTTCTGTAAGCTATTTAACAAAGTATCATAAACTAACATTGGAATTGGAGTTGATTCCAGGCAATCGTAAGGCATCATACAAAACCACATATTTAGCCATGGAGCACGTTCTAGTTATTTTGTTATTCTGTCTCTCCTGTTCAAATAAACCAACCATTAAATTATTGAATGATCATTTCTTTGTCGGTGGGCAAACGTACAAAATCAGCAGGGGATCAAATGCCTTTTCCCCTCACTGTATTTAGCCATGGGCCACTTTCTGATTGGCTAGTGAGAGCCAAAGCTACCTCGACACACCCACAACTTGTTTGGTCATCCAAAACAGCCCTTTGCGCCAGCGACAGCATTTGCACAGACAGCTGTGCTTGTGAAAATGCAAAAATATTTACACACGCACCTGAACCTATGGCGCTACCTTCTAGAAATTTAGATTGACCATTTAAGTGGGCTTGTTAAAATGAGCCCAAGGACAGGATCAAGCCAGTTTAGACAGAGAAAATAGACAGAGAGAGACAGATATAGTCAAGACAAACACAGAAAGCCAGTCTGAGGACAAGTGTGGCTGTCAGTCAACACAGTAACCCTGACTGCCAGTGCAGTAATTTGTTTAGGCAATCACAGATCAACATGAACCACGGTTGGCTAACATATAAATTACATTTTATCCCTCCATTTATATATATATTAGTTCGTATGAAATGTCTTAATTGTCCTCAAATTCATATGATATGTTCGAATTCCAATTCTTATGATATGCTATAATTCCAAATTGTACAATATGTTACAGATTTTACTATTCTATATGTTACAAATTCCTATTTGTTTAGCTAATGTTAGCTAGGTGGCTAACGTTAGCTAGGCTAGGAGTTTAGGGGTTAAGGTTAAGGTTAGGGGTTAAGGTTAGGAGTAAGGGTTAGATGTTAGAAGTTGAGTTTAGCGTTAGGGGTTCAAGTTAGGGAAAGGTTAGCTAACATGCTTAAGTAATTGCAAATATCAAAAAAGTTGAAATAGTTTCAAATTCTAATTGGCTAAAATGCTAACGTTGTCATTGATGTATACCAACATGCAACCTTTGGGTTGCTAGATGTTTGCGCTATACCTTCCATTTTCCCCAACCTCCCTCCTTTCGTTTATTTAACCATACCAAGCGTAAACATATCATACTAATTGAAGGGAGCATATGTTACGGCTTTTTTACTATATTTACGTCTTGAGGCGGAAGGCTGCACGGATGGGGATTTCTAATGAATCATTATCATTCCTTTATTGAGGCATCATTGTGAGGGATTCTTGGCTTTTACTTTTTTAAGTTGTCTGCAGCCATTCATTGTTTAGTTTGTCCTATTGTAGTCCGTCCAAGTTGTGATTTTTATCTTGATTCAGTATTTTTCCCCCCAATATTTGCACAAATTTAATAAATATAATCATAATATATTTGGCACATATTTGATTTGATTTGATTCATGAGCGCTTTAATCCAAAACGATTTACAGCCATGAGTGCATAAATCTTTTGTGTCGGTGAGAAAATCAGTGGGAATCAACCAACGAGCGTTATTAGTGTTATTAGCATCATGATCTTCTGACTGAGATTGCTTGTTCAACTACATGTAGATTTGCCTCACTGCACTCGCTTGGTCTCATAATTGGAAGGTTGAAATGTGGCCATCCAACACCTCTGTACAGCCTTACAATGTGACACTCAAAATCTTAGGCAGAAAGTGTGAAAATTAGATCAAACTTATACGAAAAGCTTCAGCAACAATCTTGGGCCATCTGATCTAATTGTATATTTTCCTTCATCAGAATATGTTAATGAGGGTAAGGCAGCATTCAGAATGCTTGCCACTTCATATTCCTGGGGTTAATGACTGGGGTTGAGCATCAGACATCAGACGTGTTATTGCAGTAAGGGAGATTCAAGACTTGCCACACTGAGGAAGGCGTCAGCCCAGCGTCAAGGCCTTGATCACCTATTTCGCATCCTGTACAATGGATTAAAGTGAGCTAAAATAAATAAATCTCTGCTTATTTTGTTAAGGGCTCCAACTCCTTTTCTACCTCAAATGAGTCCTTTGGAAGTTTGTCTTATTAAACTGCCTGATTTTCTCATTGTTGTGAGCACCCCTCCTTTCCTTTGTTTGCCTTTGTTGGCCCGAAGGCTCACCTGGTCAAACTTGCAGCATCAAAACCGTTTAATTGAGTTCTTAAGGCTTAGGATTTTTTACACAATATATTATATTGGTAAAACATTTTGAATATGTGAAAATAGGTTCTGTATCTAATTGTAACTACAAGCTGTGATTGTATTAGATGTTGCAATATACGGTGTGATGAGTGTGATAGGGGGTTCAGGCGCAGGAGGGTAGTCTGCAGATCAGGAGTTTATTCTGTCGTACACAAATAGCGCTGGATAGCGACAAGCCAAGCAGGCCACAGGGGAAAATCTACCCTGGCAATAAAAAAATAGCAGTAGCTCCAACAATAACAGGCACAGGGGAAATATCTACCCCTGACAATAACAGATCACATCTCCACCCCTACTCTAATTAAACAATCACCCACAAGGACAAGGGGGCGACACTTATACACGGACTAATGGGGAGATAAGAACCAGGTGTGTGTGATTGACAAGACAAGACAAATGGAATCATGAATAGTGAAGCGGCAGTGGCTAGTAAGCCGGTGGCAATACAAGCTCTGCCCGAACAAGGAGGGAGGCAGCCTCATGAAGTCGTGACATACGGACTACAGCCTATGTACCTATGTAAGCACATATTGGCTGGAGGCTCCTGTAAAATGTATGGGACTAATAAAATAAAGCTAATCAATCAATCACCAATCATAAGATGGAGGTTTATCATGTTTTAACAATCAAAATATTAAAAATACTAAACAACTTTAAACAACCTTCAAGACAGCATAGACAATTTTTCAGACAACATTATGGAATGGTTTGTTTGTTTATTTGGATCCCCATTAGCTTTTGCAGAGGCAGCAGCTATTCTTCATAGGGTCCATAAATAAAAAAGCATGGCAATTAACAAAACCTGTCACCTTGCAGTGCAAAGGCCGGATTGCTCCTCCTGCACAGGCAGAGAGAGGGTTGTTAGTGATTGGAGATGGGTGATTGATCCCCCTGCTCTGGCCCAAAATGTTAACTAACCACTCACTCTCTCTCTCTCTCTCTCTCTCTCTCTCTCTCTCTCTCTCTCTCTCTCTCTCTCTCTCTCTCCCTGCTCCTCCAGGTATATCTAATGTTTGTTCCTTTGTAGGTTTACTTAGTTTCCTCAGTCATGTTCACACAGATTCTAATTCATGCCTCCACCTACACCCTACATTATACATTTCCACACACATTCCTTTCTTTGTTTAAAGTTAATAGTTTTTGGTTTACAATAAATAACCTTTTGATTACAGCCTATACCTGTTGTTTATGTCCACTCATTTTGCCACAGGCTACTATAAGACTGACCTGCTTGAGCAACTTTGATGCACTGATAGACAAAGGACATCACACAAATTTAAATACAACGTTATACAAACAATAAAAATATATACACTACGGTCAAAGGTTTTAGAACACCTATTCATTCAAGGGATTTCTTTATTACTATTTTCTACATTTGTAGAATAATGTATAGAACATCAAAACTATGAAATAACAGTATGGAATCATGTAGTAAAAAACTTATATTTTATATTTGAGATTCTTCAAATAGCCACCCTTTGCCTTGATGAGGCATTGCACACTCTTGGCATTCTCTCCAGCCAGCTTCACTTGGAATGCTTTTCCAACAGTCTTGAAGGTTTCCCACATGCTGAGCTCTTGTTGGCTGCTTTTCCTTCACTCTGCGGTCGACTCATCCCAGACCATCTCAGTTTGGTTGAGGTCGGTGGATTGTGGAGGCAAGGTCATCTGATGCAGCCTCCATCACTCTCCTTCTTGGTAAAATGGTCATCACAGCCTGGAGGTGTGTTTAGGTCCCATTGTCCTGTTGAAAAACAAATAATATCCCACTAGCCCAAACCGATGGGATAGGCGTATCAGCTGCAGGATACTATGCAAAGTAAGCCATGCTGTTTAAGTGTGCCTTGAATTCTCAAATAAATCACAGACAGTGTCACCAAGCAAAAGCACTCCCACACCATGACTTACCTCTTCCAAATACACTGAGACCATCCTGTTCACCTACTCTGTTCTCACAAGAACACATAGGATGTTGAACCAAAAATCTAAAATGTTGGACTCCAACCAAAGGGACAAATTTCCACCGTTCTAATGCCTCAATTGCTGCGACATTCTTAGCCCAAGACAGTTTCTTCTTCTTATTGGTGTCCTTTAGTAGTGGTTTCTTTGCAGCAGATTCGATCATGAAACACAGATTCATACAGTCTCCTCTGAACAGTTGATGTTGAGATGTGTCTGTTACTTGAACTCTGTGAAGCATTTAGCAGAGCACATTTCCAAGGGCTTATAACTTCTTATGAACTCATCCTCTGCAGCAGAGGTAACTCTGGAGTCTTCCATTCCTGTGGCGGTCCTCATGAGAGCCAGTTTCATCCAATGCGCTTGATGGTTTTAGACTACTTGAAAAATTTCGTTTTGAAATGTTCCGTATTGACTGGCCTTCATGTCTTAAGTCATGATGACTGTCGTTTTTCTTTGTTTATTTAGGCTGTTCTTGCCATAATGACTTGGTCTTTTAACAAATAGGGTTATCTTCTGTATACCTTGTCACAGCACAACTGATTGCCTTGAAGGCCACGCCTGTTAATTTAAATGCGTTCAGGTGACTACCTCATGAAGCTAGTTGAGAGAATCAGAGTGTGCAAACTTCATCAGGCAAAGGGTAGCTATTTGAAGAATCATGAAATATAAAATAAATGTTTTGGTTACCCCAATGATTCCATATGTGTTATTTCATGGTTATGATGTCTTCGCTATTATTCTACAATGTAGAAAATATTGAAAAACAAGAAAAACCCTTGAATAGTAGGTGTTCATTTTTTATTTATACATCAAATAAAAATACATACAGCCAACAATAGAAATGTATGTGTGTTGTTTGTCCAGCTCTCCCTGATCTCTGCCGTTCCATGAGATGTTTCCTTATTTTTTAAAAGGTAATTTTGCTCTTTGCTTGAAGTAATTGGACATGGAAGGGTTCCGCCATCTGATACGCTGAATTAGATTTTTGGACTTGGGGACTGTGAACAGACCTCTGTATACGTCTTGTAGCTGGGGTATGTAGTGGTGTCTGACTGGAATTGTATTTTGTTTATGCAGACAATCTGAATGTTCATTGCAATAATACTTCTCATAGAAACTTCTAGAGAAGCAGTTAATCTCTCGTCAACCCTCAACCAGGAAGGGCTAGCATTCATGTTGTTGATGTTACTTCTGGTTTTTCTGGGCAAGGGCCACACACTTGCCTAAAAGCTGTTTACATTTCACCACCTACCAATGTACTGTAAGCATCATCAACACAGGAAAAAAGAGCATTGAAGAAAATATCAAATAATAATTATGCATGAGTGAATGGCTGCCATCATCCACAATGGTGAACAAAACACTTTTATCTCAGATTTCTTTCAAATTTCTACCTAATTCTGTGACATTTCTGATCAATATACATGCTACCACGAGAACGGTTGACTGTTCTACTCCAACTCATAGCAGGAAGAACTCTAGGTATTCACACTCCCTGAGAGGCGTTGACCTTCAACTACGGACAGTTGTGTGACAGGGAGAGTTACAATACTGTCTTGCCTGTGGAAAATGAAACTACAGAGACAGGAGAAATTATGTTAACTACCAATCTGCAGATATAAACACTGATCATATAGAGCCTGAGGATGCGCTGCAGCCTAGTTGTGGAGGGCCTGAGACTGAGACCTCGACACCTCTATTCTGTCCAAATCCACAGGTGAGCACCACCACTAAGTACTCTAGTGTTACTCTCTTACAGCTTGGTTGAGTGGTTCACAGTATCATCTTGGTTTCTTCCCAATTCCTAAGTCTTCATAGCTGAGAGGAGGCACTGTGTGGTCAAATGTTGGGCTGCAGATAATATTCTTGGTACTGAAGGTGTCTCCAATGTATACTCCATATTCTTGTGTGATTTGAGGTCAAATTTCCATTAAATGTCATACATTTATTCAATACAGGGGATAAAAAGGGGATATGGAATTCAATTTGAAAAAAAATGCCCAAAATGGAAGAAATTATTTTCCTATTGAAAGACAATTCCAATCATGAATAGGATAATAGTATTTTTATTTCTTCAAATGTAGTTTCACATCTTCCCATTGAATTTCCGTAGCTAATGAAGTTGTTTTAAATCCCAACCTGGGGCAACAGCACTGTGTAACAGAACAATGTATGCTGGAGATTGTTCACATTGAGGAACAACCCATCTGCCTAGGAGACTACTATTGAAGTAGCTGGTGTCATAATCAACCTGCTTCTGTAACAGAAATGTTAGCCAATGGCCTGTATCCTCTATGAAGATACTATTAGATTTTATGTAATTCATATAAAATTAAATTGCCATTTGTGAGCTCTTTTATCCCAGCGACTTTTTTTTTTTTTTTGTATGGGTGGTCCCGGGATCCAACCCACTATCTTGGCGTTACAAGCGCCGTGCTCTACCAGCTGAGCTACAGGACCACATATTACTTAATTCGATTCGCAATTCACTTAGCTCAAACTACCCATTGGTATGTCAACACACATGAAGTGATGGTGTCACTCTGGGTGCTCTCCAAACTGTGTGTCTCAGGAAACAAATTGCTGGTTGTGGTTGTATTCATGAACACGGTGAAATTAAAATATCTATTATGGTTAACTTATTAGCACATCTTTAGTGGTTGATCTTTTAAGTCCTCATGCATGTAACATGTAGAGGAACTTTCAAGAAATAATAAAACAAGCACAATATTTTAACCTTTAATTCAAATATGAAAACCATATAAAATTCTACAAGAGAGATGTCTCATAGAGATTTATATAGATTCATCAACGCCTGAAACAGAATATAAAAACATACAGAAACATGAGATACATATTTCAAATATATATTTATACTATATATATTGATCTCAATAATCATACAATAAGTGGCACAAAGATATGTACACGTCTCACAGGACCAAGTGTGAGACTGTACCATATTCCGCATCTGACTCTTCTCAACTCTCCTAGCTCGGTAGAGGCACGTTTGGCCTTATTAGGGAGTCTTTTCAAGGTGCAATGTTACACAGCATTTAGATAGAAAAGTATTGTTTATAACATGATTTTCCATTAAGCAGAATAGGAAATAATGTTGGTTTAATTGTTGGATTTCTATCTACCATTCTTGTAACACTTCCACCTCACTGAATGCACCCCTAGTCTATGATTGGTTTATCTCTCAATAAACACAATACACAACGATCCTATAAACACTATTTGCATTATCACCATCTCATCTATACCGCGGCCACAGTCAACGTCATTGGCATGTTTGCCGGTGCTGACAGCCTGGGTGTTGACACTGGTACCACCATGCAGGGACAAACATTGCTGAAGTAATCAGTCAAACAACAGATTTAACCATGATCAGTCATGAAACAATAATTTAGTTTGTTTGACATTTTAGTCATTATCATCAATTAGTTATATTTAGGAACACCGATTGTGATCAATAAACTTCTTAGGCCCTTGAAGATTGGTTGAAATGCATACAGTAGTCAAACATGTGCATTTTATTTGTCCAAGTTCATCAGTCAAACTAATTTTTTGATTTACAGTCAAACCCACGGTCAAATGTATTTCTGCCATTGTAAATATGTATGTGCACAGCCCACTCCGGCGTCATGACATGAGCCAGAGGCTCGACCCAAAGAACTCAGTTGATTCAACTTTTTAATGAAGTTAAATATTAAATACTAGTGTAAGTTCATGAAATATGGGTTCCTCTTGTTTTGTCAGTCATTGACAGTCACTCAGTGCTTCATTCAGCTAGCAATTTTTAGATTGGTAAGTTAGATCTACTATGATTATCTAAACATCAAACCCCATGGCAAAATATGTAGAACTTCAGAAAACTTTAAAATCTTGCTTGAGGGACCCCACAGGGGCTAGAGCCCGAAGCCCTGTGTATGTGTGGTAAACGATTGTAAAATACTGTTAAGATTTATGAATAATGTGCTTAACTATGACGTCAATGATGCATAGACAACATGATGCTAGTGTCTTCTTCAATATATTGTGTAAAAAGGTTGTGGTAATGGTGTGGTTGCGTCATGTGTGTGTTCACAGGCAGACATCATGGCCCAGGTGCAGGAGGAGAGCCCCTCAGAACGGGAGAAAAGAGATGGGAGAGGAGACCTTCCTCAAGAGGCCTCTGTCTGTACATGAAGATACACCCATGAGAGAATACCACTCCTGGGCTTCAAACAGAGTGAGTGCTCTGCTTCACAGGTTTTTATATCTGTTGTCCTTACAGTTTCTTTTTGTACAACCACTCATATCCAACCTCTTTTTCCCAGTCATGCATTCTCTTACAATTTAATATCCTTATTAATAATTATAGTATGTTCTGTATATTCTTTATATGTTTCTAGTCAGTCTGTTCATGATGTACAAACTGTAGAAAGCTTGGGAGGCTATCTCCAGTTAAAATAACATAAATCATTTCCAACATGTATTATGTTTGATTTTCGATTAAAATGAGTGTGAGCAATTCATATTACAAGTCAAACCCAGAGTTTCAACAGAAATCCTGTAAAGTTATATTTAAAGTCAACTATCCTCATCACCCTCTTTTACAAGTTTGAAAACTATTGTAATGAGGCCACATTTCATGTATGTTTTTTGTTACATGTATACAATGATTCAATGTTAAAATCAAGCTGAATTTCTACCAGGTAACGACCCAGCATCTGTGGAAGCAAGTATACAACATCTGATGAAGCACCAATGCAGCTCCCATGTAGACACTACGAGAAGTATGTCAAAACAAACTTATCCACCATCTTATAACCATGCGTGTCTATGCTTGCATGTGTGCGTGCGTGTATGTGTGCATAGACTTGTTTGTTGTGCATTGGCTGTGTACTTGCATGTCTTTGCATGTCTTTGACACAGATTTTTGAATATACAGTATAAGTGTGCAAGTAAATGAGTGTGTATGTGTGGTATATTTAAATTGGTTCAGTCTCTAAAAATGGCCTTTGTGTTGCCATAGGCTGCTTCTTGCATATGAGTGTCACGTAAAAGGAGAAAACTACATGGAGGTCCTGCCACAGCACCAGCAGAAGCGTTTACATTACAGTAGTCTCTGTGAGGAGGATGAGTCCCCAACCTAAACTATCCCAATGATCTCCAGACATCCCAGCAACAGGTACACTAACAAGCAAACATACACACACACACACATAAGCATGTACACACACACACACACACACACACACTGACAAGTGGTCATACACAGATGAAGACAGAGGCTGCATTAACACAGGCAGCCAAAATCTGAACTTTTGACAATCACATCATATCTTTTCACATTAGATATTTTAAGGCTGATCTGATTAGTCAAACGACAAATTAGTGGAACAAAGGATTGGGCTGCCTCTGTAACGCAGCCATACACACCTGAACACACATGCACACACACACACATTTAAATGGGTTGTGTGGCTCATTATTTGGCATTTTCTCCTCTCAGAACCCCCCATAGCGTCTGATAGACTCCAGGTAAAGATCATCCCTATGCATATACACTACCGTCAGAACTATCACCACCCTGGCTACCCCACGTCCACCCAGCTCCTCCCCCTATGTCCGCCACCTCTGACCCCCCAGCAGCCACCCCGGACCCCAGCCCCCCCCCATATCTCGTCAATGGCAAGACAGAAAGGGCCAACCTCTGTTTCCTGTCCAACCAGTACAAGTGCTCCTCAGACTGGACTGGGCCACTCAACCTCAGTCGCAAGAGAGCTTGCGTAGAGTCTCAACTTCGTCCTTTACCCCTCCTCCCTCCAACAAATCCCCAAAGTTCTTGAATATCCCTCACCCCCACCAAGGGGATGCTAAACACGAGGACTGTGAGGCTGCTTGAGGAAGTCACCCCAGGAGGGATCCTACCTCTGCCCACTTAGCGACCCAGAGACGGCTTCGTCATCTGGCCTCACTTCCTCCTCCTCCTCCTCCTCTTGGCAGTTCCTCCCACAGTCTGACACCAGCCTCCAGCCCAGGCATGAGGAGGCGGAGTCCTCCCTCTCCACTGCAGAGTCGCAAGGCCCAGCGCCCTCCATGTCACGTCCTAACCCCTGAAGAGAGAATACCCAGATTGGCCCATGGAGGGTGGAGCGGGGAAGCTCCAAGCACAGTCAGACCCCCTCAATCTCAGCTGCGCTCTGCCCAGTCCCCCCAAGACAGGAAGGATGGAGATCCAGATCCACTGGTGCTGCTCCATGACTGGATTAAAGTTAGGCCTGCTGGTTCCCGGCCTGGGGCTCCATCCCTGCAGGGTCCAACACCACCAGGTCATGTAACCCAGAGCCAAGGCAGAGGACATGACCAGATCAACTCCCCCCACAGTAGTGAACCATGCTGACCAGGTCTTCCACAGCCCTCACAGAGACCAGGACAGAGGCTCTGGTTATCTGAGGGAGAGGAGTCACAGAGAGAGTCAACCTGCCTAGCCCCACCACCACCTCCCCTGCTTCCAGTCACCTCGATCTTGACGCCCTACCAGAATGTCCAGCTACAAGCCTCAGCTGTCAGAGCATCATCCACCACTTCCAGCCAGCAGGACTTGTACCCTAGGAGAAACGGAGAACACCAGCCACCCCATCCCCCCAGGATCTAAGGACAGCCAATCCTTGAAGATCCACACACAGCAGTCAGGCTCTGGAGCAGGATGATGTAGGCCCCACTAACTTTTGAAATACTTCAGAATATGAATTTTAGTCTTTCTGTCTTCTTGTTTTATCCTTTGAAGCTTGATAACAATTTATTATGCACTGGAGTAGAAAGGTTAAGTTCCAATTGAATATTTCAGGCCTTCATCTCAGGGGTTTGTTTTGAACATGAAGTAGCATTGAAATTGAATTTTTTTAACGTTTTAAAAATTATTATGTAGCCTGATAATAACAGTCAAAATCTGGTATGTTCTACTGCAAACTATACAAGTTTACCACCCCGAACCTTCAAAGGAAGGTATATTTTGTGTGTGTGAATTGTTGGGAAATGTGACTTGTACTTGTGATTTTGTTGAGAATTGTTGAGGTTGTGACCCACACTGTTTTGAGAAGGAACAATTACAGTATATGCAAATAAAATTAAAAATATACGTTTTATTATGAAAATGTAATTTTTTATATACACTGATACAAAACATTAAAAATTAACTGACTAGGTGAATTCAGGTGAAAGCTATGATTCCATATTTATGTTACTTGTTAAAATCCACTTCTATCAGTGTAGATTAAAGGGAGGAGACAGGTTAAAGAATAATTTGTAAGCCTTGAGACATGGATTGTGTGTATGTGTGCCATTCAGAGGGTGAATGGGCATGATTTTAGTGCCTTTGAGCGGGGTATGTAGTAATGATGGATTATTTTAATCCTTTTCATGTTTCTAATTTTCCACACAAATATTCTGATAGTTTTCATTATTTTCTTCACTTATTTTCACAGTATTGTACAAATATGGCATTATCTAACACCTACATCAACTCATTATGCATAGTCAAAGCCCCCAGCAAGGTGGAACTTGAAACGGTCACAGCTTAGCGAGAATGTGTCATTTGTGGCTGTAACACAAATAGGAGATGCCAGGTAGTGTCAGTGAAAATCCCATCCCTTTATGTTCCTCAAAAAACTAACTATATTCCTAAAAAAAAACACTAAAAACACACGTCAGCAGCAGCACTCATATATTCAACAAAAATATAAACACAACATGCAACAATTTCTAAGATTTTGCTGGGTGCCAGTTCATATAAAAATCATTCAATTGAAGTAAATTCATTAGGCGTAATCTATGGATGTCACGTGACTTGGCAGGCGCAGCCATGGGTGGGCCTGGGGGGGCACCTGGGAGGCCACCCGGGCCTGGCTCCACCCACTGTGGAGCCAGGCCCAGCCAATCAGAATCGTTTTACGCAACAACTTTATTAGGCTAAAATTCTCCTCAAAATATATTTTTGTAAGTATTAAACATTTCTAGGATCTTTTATTTCAGCTCCTTGAAACATGGACCAACTTACTTTACATATTTGCATTTATATGTTTTAATTCCAAATATATTAACTATACTACCAACATATTTTACATATTGGATTACCAACTGGGTCATTTTTGACTCTGATAAGAAACTATTGAAAAAGCAACATCACAGCAAAATATAAACTAAATATTTTTGAAAACATCATAAACATGTAAATAATGTTATCTGAAATAAAAATATAACCAAAACTACTGTTATTTTTAGCAAATTACTATTCTGCATATTTTGTTAAATAAAATATGCATTTTTCCTTAAATAATGTGCAGCCTATTTTCAAGTACAACCCACATTTAATTACTAAAGCTGATTTACCATGATTTTATTGTATATAGTATCATTCAGTTTTTAGAATTATGAAGTAAATATACATTTTGTCATATTTGCTGTGGTAAAAACAACTGTGATTTAAAGGGGCGGTACACCAAAATGCATCAAATATACTGTTCTTAATTTTATTGACAAAAAGCTGATTACCCCTTTGATCTGAACCAAAAACATAGTTTTATTGTTTATTTACCCTACAGCCAGCATTAGCATAAACTGCTAGTGAATCAATGGGGATGTAAACACCCTATGGCAGATGTTTCAAAAGCAATATGCTTCAAACTAAATGTTATAGCAACACAAATACCATAACAAGTTGAAAATATAGAATGTTGGAAGATGTTATAGGAATGATGTATTTATATATCATATTCCCTAGAATCTATTTGGAAAAACACCAATACATCCCCATGTGTACATTCAGGGTAGCTGGTTTCTGTATTACATTTATTATACCACTACAATGACGGTTTTGACTGCAACTAAGCATATATGTTAGTTTTGATTGCATCACGTCATACCTGGTTATAACCATAGTACATAAGGTGCTCATCTCTGCAGATGATCTGTCTATCAGGCAGTGGCGACCCCGTCATTCAGGGTAGGTGTTTAGTGTTTAGCAAAAAAATATATATATTATTATTATTATTTTTGGTTCCTTTTTGCATGTTATTTTGGCATTAATACGTATCACGTATCAGTTTACCAAACAATGTAAAAAAATATATAATATATCATTGAGTTAATGAAGCGGCATACCAACATGGTCTCTTTTTTTTGCTTTCTTGAGTAAGGCAGCTCCAAAATGCAGGTGTTTTAGCATAGCAAGTGCTGTGGTGGTGGGGCAGCCAGCGGAAAATCGGGCGTAGGGGTTGGTAATGTTCTCAAGTTGCGCCGTGATTGGCTCAGTGTTCTGTCACTCATGGGACACTACGTACTGCAAAATCTATGGGAGAGCTCGAGAATTCAAGCCCCTTGGGTGCTGCCATGAGTTATTAGAATACCCATCCAAGATGGCTCAAGGTCATTGGCCACAGATAAAATACGTCAAATCACGTTATATATACAGTAGCTTTGACTGGACTGATCATGTCAGCATCATACTTTCAAAATCTTAGCTAGCTAGCTAACCAGTCATCATCATAATCAGTCTATATCGTCTTTTCAATCCTTGTCATATAAATATAGTATGAAGATAAATTATAGATCAACATTACCGGGTGCTCGCCCGGCCATTTGGACATAAACATTACACAACAAGTTGGAAATGTCGCAAAATCAACAATGAGTGGTTTGAAAGGAATCAGTGGCAAACTGCAAGCACTGCAAAGCAATCTTTCTAGAGCTCCACTTGAAGATCACTAACGTCTTGATTTTTTTTAAATATTTAAGTAACCAGTTGTCTTGAAAGCACCATAAATCCAGAAATGCCAACTTTGATATGGAAGCTGGTGACAGCATTTTCCAACGAAGGACCGCCGCGCCACCTCCTTCCTTGTTCAATTGAGCACAGCACAAGATGGTGAGTCCAAAAATGTATTGTATGCATTATAAATGATGTAATATGCCAAGGGAGATATGTATACTGTAGCTAAGAAAGTAATACTAAGTGTATCTGTGGTAGGCTGTTAGTAAGCCCATGTGCCTCCACCTAATAATTTGATCCCTTTTCCCCTCATAATTTAGCCTACTGTTCTGACTTGGTAGATTTGCACATGTAGCCTATACCTGTTTTAGAGGAAATGTCATCATTGAGATAATATAGAGCTTTCATTGTCTGCTGATATGCCCCCTTTATTTATCAAGCGGTTCTGACTTGGTGTACAGGAGAATGCACTGTAAGAGCGGCCCATGTTCTGAATTCTGGCGCTGTACATTTCAAATGCTGAACAAATAGTTATATTGACTACGTCCGTCTAGCTCGGTCATTAATGTCTTCATTGAAATTACGGATTGCCTCTCATTGCACAAATCTCCCATTGTACCATAGTTTGTACATCTCAATTGTCAGTAGAAACCCACATTTGTTTAAGCAAGTCACTTCCCCATTATGTTTTTTTAAAGGCAGCAAATTAGACTGAATAACTGTTTGGCTGCCAGACAAGGAGCTCTGCAGATAGCCAGGTGTAACAGTGGTAAGGTTGGGACTTTGCTCTTCAGGACAGCTTTATGTAGGCCCTAAACGTTTGTGGGCACAGCTTGTCACCGTTATAGTCAATTAATGTATTTGTTTAGTGTTGTGGCTTTGCTGCATCCCACCCATTTTTGTTTTGTTAGCCCCACCAAGATTGACATGCTAAAATCCCCACTTAGATCCTCCAAAATTCCCCTCCACTTGATTTTATAATTAATATGTCTCCAAACCTGGATTCAAATAAATACTTTTTTAGATTTACCTAGAACTTCTTTTGGAAATACCAATCCTTGTGCTAGAGTTTATATAAGTTCTATGTATTTGATTTCCATCAAGTTTTTATACAATTGGCAGAGGTTGTATACCATGTACACCAAATTTTAGGTCATACATTACGTTGTACAGAAAATTACAATCTTAAGCCGAGCACATGGGGAAGCTCTGCAGATTATCTGTCTATCTGGTCAAAATCACTGATAGTCACCCTCCTCCCTCTGGTGGTATGGATAACTTGTTAATATATACTCTAAAAAAACCTAAATTCAAATAAAACCTTTCTAT
>NW_025538807.1:0-16577 GCF_020615455.1 Coregonus clupeaformis | reverse complement strand
ATTGTAGGATTTTTATGAATTTATTTGCAAATTATGGTGGAAAATAAATTTAGTCACCTACAAACAAGCAAGATTTCTGGCTCTCACAGACCTGTAACTTCTTCTTTAAGGGCTCCTCTGTCCTCCACTCGTTACCTGTATTAATGGCACCTGTTTGAACTTGTTATCAGTATAAAAGACACCTGTCCACAACCTCAAACAGTCACACTCCAAACTCCACTATGGCCAAGAGCAAAGAAGCTGTCAAAAGGACACCAGAAACAAAATTGTAGACCTGCACCAGCTGGGAAGACTGAATCTGTAATAGGTAAGCAGCTTGGTTTGAAGAAATCAACTGTGGGAGCAATTATTAGGGAAATGGAAGACATACAAGACCACTGATAATCTCCCTCGATCTGGGGCTCCACGCAAGATCTCACCCCGTTGTCAAAATGATCACAAGAACGGTGAGCAAAATCCCAGAACCACACAGGGGGACCTAGTGAATGACCTGCAGAGGCTGGGACCAAAGTAACAAAGCCTACCATCAGTAACACACTCGCCGCCAGGACTCAAATCCTGCAGTGCCAGACGTGTCCCCCTGCTTAAGCCAGTACATGTCCAGGCCCGTCTGAAGTTTGCTAGGTGCATTTGGATGATCCAGAAGAGGATTGGGGAGAATGTCACTATGGTCAGATGAAACCAAATATAACTTTTTGGTAAAAACTCAACCTAAGTCGTGTTTGGAGGACAAAGAATGCTGAGTTGCATCCAAAGAACACCATAGCCTACTATGAAGCATGGGGGTAGAAACATCATGCTTTGGGGCTGTTTTCTGCAAAGGGACCAGGACGACTGATCTGTGTAAAGGAAAAAAATGAATGGGGCCATGTATCGTGAGATTTTTGAGTGAAACCTCCTTCCATCAGCAAGGGCATTGAAGATGAAACGTGGCTGGGTCTTTCAGCATGACAATGATCCCAAACACACTGCCCTGGCAACGAAGGAGTGGCCGTAAGAAGCATTTCAAGGTCCTGGAGTAGCTCTAGCCAGTCTCCAGATCTCAACCCCATAGAAAATCTTTGGAGGGGTTGAAAGTCTGTGTTGCCCAGCGACAGCCCCAAAACATCCACTGCTCTAGAGGAGATCTGCATGGAGAATGGGCCAAAATACCAGCAACAGTGTGTGAAAACCTTGTGAAGACTTACAGAAAACGTTTGACCTGTTCATTGCCAACAAAGGGTATATAACAAAGTATTGAGAAACTTTTGTTATTGACCAAATACTTATTTTCCACCATAATTTGCAAATAAATTCATAAAAAATCCTACAATGTGATTTTCTGGATTTCTTTCCCTCATTTTGTCTGTCATAGTTGACGTGTACCTATGATGAAAATTACAGGCCTCTCTCATCTTTTTAAGTGGGAGAACTTGCACAATTGGTGGCTGACTAAATACTTTTTTCCCCCACTGTATACTGTTGCAAGGAAGTAATACTAAGTGTATGTTGTGTAGTAAGCTGTTAGTAGCCCATGTGCCTCACCCTAATAATTTGGTCCCGTTTCCCCTCATAATTTAGCCTACTGTTCTGACTTGGTGGTGCACATGTAGCCTGTAGTCTGTTTTAGAGAAATGTCATCAAATAATGTAAGAGCTTTCATTGTCTGCTTATACGCCCGCTTTATTTATCCTACGGTTCTGACTTGGTGTACAGGAAGAATACTGTAAGAACGGCCCATGTTCTGAATTCTGTCGCTGTACATTTCAAAGGCTGAACAAATAGTTATATGGGCTACGTTCGTCCTAGCTCGCTCATTAATGTCTTAATTGAAATTATGGATTGCCTGTTATCCGCTCGTCGTTTCCCTTCTGCCATAGTTTGTACATCTCAATTGTCAGTAGAAACCACATTTGTTTAAGCAATCAGCTATATCAGCTATGTTTTTTTATAAGGTAGTAAATGAGGCTGAATGAACTGTTTCACTGTCAGACAAGGCTCCGCTGATAGCCATGTGTAACAGTGGTAAGGTGTTGAGACTCTATTGTTGGGAAAGCTTTATGTAGGCCCTAACAGTTTGTGGGCACCGGTTGTCACCTTTATAGTCCAATTAATGTAATGTTTAGTGTTGTGTTGTGTAGTGGCTTTTGCTGGCATGCATCAAATATATATATATATTTTTGCCCCACCAAGATCTGACATGCTAAAATTGCCATTGAGGCTATGCAATTGCGTGAGAAAACAGAGTTTTGATGGCCTCCCATTAAAAGAGAGGAGGATCCCATCAGCTTTCTATAGGCTAGGCCTACTATATTTATTTATCAACTTTCCTAATATTAAACACATTGCTTCGCTTTACAACAGGAGTATAGCCTACCTGGCTGAAAATGAACCATGGGAAAAGAGTCATCCATTCGCTATTTACAGTTGAAGTCAGAAGTTTACATACACCTTAGCCAAATACATTTAAACTCAGTTTTTTCACAATTTCTGACATTTAATCCTAGTAAAAATTCAGTGTCTTAGGTCAGTTAGGATCGCCACGTTATTTTAAGAATGTGAAATGTTAGAATAATAGTAGCGAATTATTTCTTTCAGCTTTTATTTATTTCATCACATTCCCAGTGGGTCAGAAGTTTACATACACTCAATTTGTATTTGGTAGCATTGCCTTTAAATTGTTTAACTTGGGTCAAACGTTTCGGGTAAGCCTTCCACAAGCTTCCCACAAGTTGGGTGATTTTGGCCCATTCCTCCTGACAGTGCTGGTGTAACTGAGTTAGGATTGTAGGTCTCCTTGCTCTCTCCTACGCTTTTTCAGTTCTGCCCACAAATGTTCTATAGGATTGAGGTCAGGGCTTTGTGATGGCCACTCCAATACCTTGACTTTGTTGTCCTTAAGCCATTTTGCCACAACTTTGAAAGTATGCTTGGGGTCTTCGTCCATTTGGAAGACCCATTTGCGACTAGCTTTAACTTCCTGACTGATGTCTTGAGATGTTGCTTCAATATATCCACATAATTTTCCTTCCTCATGATGCCATCCTATTTTGTGAAGTGCACCAGTCCTTCCTGCAGCAAAGCACCCCCCACAGCATGATGCTGCCACCCCCCATGCTTCACCGGTTGGGATGGTGTTCTTCGGCTTGCAAGCCCCCTTTTCCTCAAACATAACAATGGTCGTTATGGCCAAACAGTTATATTGTTGTTTCATCAGACCAGAGGACATTTCTCCAGAAAGTACAATCTTTGTCCCCATGTGCAGTTGCAAACCATAGTCGTCTGGCTTTTTTTATGGCGGTTTTGGAGCAGTGGCTTCTTCCTTGCTGAGCGGCCTTTCAGGTTATGTCGATATAGGACTCGTTTTTACTGTGGATAAAGATACTTTTGTACCTGTTTCCTCCAGCATCTTCACAAGGTCCTTTGCTGTTGTTCTGGGATTGATTTGCACTTTTCGCACCAAAGTATGTTCATCTCTAGGAGACAGAACACGTCTCCTTCTGAGCATATGACAGCTGCGTGGTCCCATGGTGTTTATACTTGCGTACTATTGTTTGTACAGATGAACGTGGCTACCTTCGGCGTTTGGGAATTGCTCCCAAGGATGAACCAGACTTGTGGAGGTCTACAATGTTTTTCTGAGGTCTTGGCTGATTTTCTTTTGATTTTCCCATGATGTCAAGCAAAGAGGCACTGAATTTGAAGGTAGGCCTTGAAATACATCCACAGGTACACCTCCAATTGACTCAAATTATGTCAATTAGCCTATCAGAAGCTTCTAAAGCCATGACATCATTTTCTGGAATTTTCCAAGCTATTTAAAAAGGCACAGTCAACTTAGTGTATGTAAACTTCTGACCCACTGGAATTGTGATACAGTGAATTATAAGTGAAATAATCTGTCTGTAAACAATTGTTGGAAAAATTACTTGTGTCATGCACAAAGTAGATATCCTAACTGACTTGCGAAAACTATAGTTTGTTAAAAATAAATTTGGAGTGGTTGAAAAACAAGTTTTAATGACTCCAACCTAAGTGTATGTAAACTTCTGACTTCAACTGTAAGTGCATAGATGACATGTATTTTTTCCCCCATGCCCCTGTTCCAAGACAGGAGCATGATAATAGTCCATTCTAAATCAAAACTAATATCACACATATATTATTTAGTATATGTAAAGACAATATTAAATGAAGAATAGTCTGATGGGTGACAATATTAGCCTATCACTTGTGAATGATGTATTATCACATGTGAATGATGCCCAAATTGTACATTAAGGCAAGAAACAGTGCATTCCTTTTTTTTTGCTACATTTTCAAATCATGGTCACACAACTCATGTATCCTAGCCCATAGGCCTACAGTGAGGGAAAAAAGTATTTGATCCCCTGCTGATTTTGTATGTTTTCCCACTGACCAAGACATGATCAGTCCTATAATTTGAATGGTAGGTTTATTTGAACAGTGAGAGACAGAATTACAACAAAAAAATCCAGAAAACGCATGTCAAAAATGTTATAAATTGATTAGCATTTTAATGAGGGAAATAAGTATTTGACCCCTCTGCAAAACATGACTTAGTACTTGGTGGCAAAACCTTTGTTGGCAATCACAGGGTCAGACGTTTCTTGTAGTTAGCACCAGGTTTGTACACATCTCAGGAGGGATTTTGTCCCACTCACTCTTTGCCAGATCTTCTATAAGTCATTAAGTTTCGAGGCTGACGTTTGGCAACTCGAACCTTCAGCTCCCTCCACAGATTTTCTATGGGATTAAGGTCTGGAGACTGGCTAGGCCACTCCAGGACCTTAATGTGCTTCTTCTTGAGCCACTCCTTTGTTGCCTTGGCCGTGTGTTTTTGGGTCATTGTCATGCTGGAATACCCATCCACGACCCATTTTCAATATCCTGGCTGAGGGAAGGAGGTTCTCACCCATGATTTGACGGTCATGGCCCGTCCATCGTCCCTGTGATGCGGTGAAGTTGTCCTGTCCCCTTAGCAGAAAAAACACCCCCAAAGCATAATGTTTCCACCTCCATGTTTGACGGTGGGGATGGTGTTCTTGGGGGTCTGCAGCATTCCTCATCCTCCAAACACGGCGGTTGAGTTGATGCCAAAGAACTCGATTTTGATCTCATCTGACCACAACACTTACACCCAGTTCTCCTCTGAATCATTCAGATGTTCATTGGCAACTTCAGACGGCCCTGTATATGGCCTTTCTTGAGCAGGGGGACCTTCGCGGGCGCTGCAGGATTTCAGTCCTTCACGGCGTAGTGTGTTACCAATTGTTTTCTTGATGATTATGGTCCCAGCTGCCTTGAGATCATTGACAAGATCCTCCCGTGTAGTTCTGGGCTGATTCCTCACCGTTTTCATGATCATTGCAACTCCCGAGGTGAGATCTTGCATGGAGCCCAGGCCGAGGAGATTGACAGGTCTTTCGTGTTTCTTCCATTTGCGAATAATCGCACCAACTGTTGTCACCTTCTCACCAAGCTGCTTGGCGATGGTCTTGTAGCCCATTCCAGCCTTGTGTAGGTCTACAATCTTGTCCCTGACATCCTTGGAGAGCTCTTTGGTCTTGGCCATGGTGGAGAGTTTGGAATCTGATTGATTGATTGCTTCTGTGGACAGGTGTCCTTTATACAGGTAACAAACTGAGATTAGGAGCACTCCCTTTAAGAGTGTTCTCCTAATCTCAGCTCGTTACCCTGTATAAAAAGACACCTGGGAGCCAGAAATCTTTCTGATTGAGAGGGGGTCAAATACTTATTTCCCTCATTAAAATGCAAATCAATTTATAACATTTTTGACATAAGCGTTTTTCTGGATTTTTGGTTGTTATTTTTTCTCTCACTGTTCAAATAAACCTACCATTAAATTATAGACTGATCATTTCTTTGTCAATGGGCAAACGTACAAAATCAGCAGGGGATCAAATACTTTTTCCCTCACTGTATATGTTTTGCTAAGTTTGTATCACAACTAACTATTTAAATGTAAATAAAAAATAGCATACAATATCCCAGCAACAATAAAAGCAACTCTTGAACCGTTCAAGGACGCGTTAATTGTTTGGAGATGCTTTCTCTCCGTTGGGACAGACGCGAACTGGCTGAATCGATTCAGTGGCTAGCTTTGCACTTAACTGGCCAACAGTAGCTACTAAGGGTAAGCTGTAACCTACATTTATTTTGTTTTGTTTTTACATACTGGTAACTGTTACGGAGTCTAGTTGATAGGTAATCGACTAGTTGGACTGTTCCCCAGACTCACGCGTGGGATTTGTACAAGGCTTAACAAGGCTATTGAACTGAACATTGGTGTCTGTCTTTATTCCTTAATCCAACATATCATACAGAAACATGGTATCGAAGTGGCTGGAAAACACCGTTTGTTATTGTGTAGCTAAGTACAGTATAGGCGCAGTTACGTTCCATATGCGAACACAAGCCGTTTCCTACTCACAACACTGATCAACTCGTGTTAGCTGGCTAGCTAGCATCACTACCCTACCTCCATGACTGAAGACAAAGAAATCTCCTATTCCATTGCTATGGCAGCGAACATTCCGCCACCAAATCACATGGTTCTCACAGGGGACTGGAATACTAATTGGGACAACTTCAGGATGAATTCGAGGACTATGCGCTGGCGCGGTCTCATGAGAAACCCAACGAGGTCAAGCGGCAACTCTGAGGAGTTTAATGGGCAGCGAATGCAGGCATATCTACCGGCACAATCTCACCCCTCACGGCACGACAACAGTGTGATGCAAAGGCTATATTGGATGCATTGGAATTACTTCAAACCCCCAGAAACGTAATTTACGAGCGTTCGTTTTGGAAGCTGCAAACAGGAAGAGGGTGAGTCAGTACACAACTTTGTAACCCGTTTGAGAGAGAAATCCGCCACTTGTGAATACGGGGGATTGAAAGATGAACTGATTCGTGACAAAATAGTGCTGGGAATTGCAAATGAGAATACGCGCCGGCGTCTACTGAGAGAGAGAGGCTTAACATTAGTAACTGCCATCGAAATGTGCCGCACTGCTGAAGTCACTGACATGAGAATGAGCAATGGAAACGGAAACCCCACGCTCCGACGTTGATACTGTTCACGCTGTTGCTAGGCCAGACATTCAGACAAAACCAATCGAGGCAGAGTAATTCACCACGAACGGTGAACACGAGAGCCCCGTAGCATGTAAATACTGTGGGAATACACACACACGTGGCGAAGAGCACTGCCCGGCCTATGGAAAACCATGCAGAGCTTGTGGAACTAATAATCACTTTGCAAAAGTGTGTCTCAAAAAGCAAAAGAAGTGAGTGAGGGCAAGATTCACTGTGTTGATGATGTTACTCAATGTTCAGAGCTGAACAGTGAAAGTGACATTTACATGCATGAATCCATTGGGGCTGTACACTCAAGAGGGAAGAAATGGTTTGTGACACTACGATTACACAACAGCAACAACAATGTCCAACTGGATTCGGGCGCTACATGCAACGTAATGAGCTACAAAGACAAAATCAATCTGGCACCTGACACACATCTATTTCCCAGCGATACTAGACTAAAGCTGTACTCAGGAGAACTAATGAGCTCTACAAGCTGGAGTTCGATTGTCGAAAACCAGTCAAAATCCTCTCCTCTCAGGCTCTACATGCGAACGCCTGGGACTGATGCAGTTCACTGTACCAAATGACCTGCACATTGTGGATCATGTCCAGCATGGACCCCTGTCCAAAGAACAACTACTCAGCAGATATGACGATGTATTCAACATGCCCGTTGAATCAGTGCCTGGGAGGTACACTTTGAAGTGGATGAGAGCATTACTCCAGTCCAGTGTGCTCCTCGCAATGTGCCCATTGCAATGAAAGTGGCTGTGAAGGCCCAGCTGGACAAGTGCGAGGCCGATGGCCACATGACATCTGTGACTGAACCAACTGACTGGATCAGCAATATGGTCATAGTGAAAAAACCAGAGAAGCTGAGGGTCTGCATCGACCCAAACATCTGAACCAAGCACTGAAACTGATCCCACTACATCATGCCGACACTAGAGGATGTCCTCTATAAGCTTCCCAAGGCCAGGATTTTCACCTTGGTGGATGCCCGAGATGCATTCCTTCAATGCAAGCTGGACAAAGCAGCTTCATGACTACCTTCTGGACCCCCTGGGGTCGGAAACGCTGGCTCAAGCTCCCGTTTGGTGTCTCAGTGGGCGCCTGAGGTATACCAACGCAAGCAAGCACGAGTTACTGGCTGGGCTCAAGGGCATTGAACCCATCGCCGATGATATCCTGATCGTAGGCTGTGGTGAAACAGACGAAGAAGCAGAACCGACCACGATGTGAAGCTCCTGGCACTGATGGAGCGCTGCCCGATCAGTTAAGCTTCGTCTTGGCCTGAAGAAGCTGCAGTTCAAGGTGAAAGACGTCCTTCCATGGCCACATTCTCTCGGCAAAAGGCCTAGCGGACCCAGACAAGGTCCAAGCGATCCTCGACATGCCAAACCCGTCTGATGCAAAAGGAGTACAGCGTCTCATCGCTTTGCAAACTATCTTGCAAAGTTCATGCCACACCTATCAGCAGTCTGCTGAGCCTCTGCGCCGGTTGCTGGACAAAGACACACCATGGCACTGGCTACCCAAACACGAGGCCGCAGTGCAGGAGATGAAATCTCTGGCTTCATCCATGCCAGTGTTGCGCTACTACGACGTCACAAAGCCTGTCACAATCCAGAGCGACTCTAGCCAAAGGGGGACTTGGATGCTGCCTTATGCAGGAAGGCCACCCGTTACGTTTGCCTCAGAGCGCTCACCCCCCACCGAACAAAACTATGCACAAATTGAGAAAGAGTGCCTCAGCATCGTCTTCTCCTGCCAGCGATTCCATCACTACTTATATGTCGAGAGCTGGTCACCGCTGAAACTGACCACAAACCACTCATTGCCATATTCAGTAAACCTCTCCTCAACGCCCCCAAGAGGCTTTCAAGTATGCTCCTGACTCTGCAAAACTACAGCCTGAAGGTCATTTTACAGAGCCAGGACCTGAGATGTACATCAGCGACACACTGAGCAGGGCAACAGCACAATGTACAGGTAGACACTGCCTATCGCGGCAGGCCATCTGCTCCTACAGCAGGAACAACAAGATGTTCAACAGATCAATCAGGCAGACTACTTAAACGTGACAGATCACCGCCTAGCCCAGATCGACAACATACTGACAAGGGGGACGAACACCTACAGTCACTGAAGTCCATGGCTCTAGCAGGTTGGCCATATCTGAAAGAGAAGACACCTTTCACAGTGAGAGAATACTGGACCTTTCGAGATGAGATCAGTGTGCAAAATGGCGTCTTGTTCAGAGGTCAGAAGGTCATTATTCCCAAATCACTACGTCCAGAGATGCTTACCCGCACACACTCCAGTCACGTCGGAGGTGACCATGCTACCGTCAGGCTCGTGAAACATTATAATGGCCAAACATGCAAGCAGAAATTAAAGACTTTGTCAGCAACTGTACCACATGCAACGAGTACGCTCATGAACAGCAAAAGGAAACCATGATGTCACACGAACTGCCCCACAAGGGCCTGGCAAATCATCAGCATGGACTTATTCAGCCACAGACAAAAGGACTATCTTCTCTCGTTGATCATTACTCTGACTTTTGGGAAATTGAACTGCTCCCTGACTTGTCCCGCAGAGACGGTCATAAAGCGCTACAAGGCGCAGTTTGCAAGAGCAAGGTCAGCCTGACAAGGTAATCACGGACAATGGCCCACAATTCACTGCACAGTTCAAGCGTTTCGCCTCAGAATGGGAGTTTGACCACGTGACCTCCTCTCCAAGACACCCAAAAGCAAATGGCAAGGCAGAATCAGCTGTCAAGATTGCAAAAAACCTGTTAAGCAGGGCCTTGCGCGACAGCAACGACCCATGGAAGCTGATCTTACAGTGGAGGAACACACCCACCGAAAACATGGACAGCAGCCCACACAACGCCTTCTGTCCAGACGTCTGAAGACTACTATCCCCGTAGCTAACAAGCTACTTGAGCCTGCGTCATGGTTGGCGTCACGGACAACTGCGTCCCAGAAAAGTCCTAAGTGCTTCTACGACCGGACTGCTCGGACCTACCAGAGCTGGAGGTGGGTGAAACTATAAGGATGAAACCGCTGCCGGGAGACCACAGGACTTTGGAGGCTGGGCCATGCCTACAGAGAGTTGCACCACGTTCTTCCTGGTGGATGTTGGTGGCTCCCTCTATCATCGAATCGGGTGGATCTGCGCGTAGCAGAGCAGACAAACCAGAACATGCCATACACTCACTTAGATGAGCTGGATCACAGTCCAGGCCTAAGGGTAAGGGGTGCAGAATTGAGACATGAGCCAACTGAAGGTGAAGCTTCTACCCCACCAAACTCTCAGCTCGTGGCCCTAATCCTACCCCTGCTCGAGCCAATACTTACTCACGGGTGGTCGCTGTGCAACCCACCGGACAGGCTTACTCTGTAAGCAGAGACTTAACTTGTTGTCTGTTAATTTAAAAAAGGAAGATGACAGCTGAAGTAAAAAGAAAATGTCATGCTTTTCACTTGTTATGACTTGACTGTTAAGAATGCAATGTTATGCCGTTATGTTTGCACTTTCTATTGAAAAGGATGATGTTACGGAGTCTAGTTGATAGGTAATCGAACTAGTTGGACTGTTCCCCAGACTCCACGCGTAGGGATTTGTGCAAGGCTTAACAAGGCTATTGAACTGAACATTGGTGTCTGTCTTTATTCCTTAATCCAACATATCTACAAAACAGTAACCAGAGTCGTTCAAGGAAATTCGGGACTAGCTAACGTTAGCTTGGCTCTCTGTGTGTTCGTGTCCGTGGGAGGAGGGGTTGTTCGTTGGCAGAGATCAATGGCTAGCTAGTGTGCTAACTATTCTAGCTAACTAACTGGCTGAATAAATTGACACGTACTCACTCAAACTGTCAAAACTACCCCAAAACTTTACACAACGTTAGACACGGACACGAATGATCTGCTTAGCGTGTTAACACACTGGTGGTTTGTTTGTAACCGTATTGGTGCTAAACCGTGTTATTGGAGGCTGGCATGCTAGTTGGCTTTGGCGTCATATGATTCGGTGTACCAAGTTAGCTAGCTGAATAAACTAAGTTAGAGTCTATTCCTAGAAACATTGAACCGCTGTAGTTTACAACAATTATAATTTCTAAAGTGGAAGTTGGGTGAGTTATATTTGAGTGTTTCAGTGAAACGTAAGTGAGGGAGGCCCCTCTCTCTCGCTTTCCCAGATGTTTAGTTCATTTCATTCCGATCTCCTTTGCATTATTGTAGCCTTTCTCTGTAGCCTGTCAACTATGTGTCTGTCTATCCCTGTTCTCTCCTCTCTGCACAGGCCATACCACTCTAATCTGGTGGTCCCTGCGCGCCACGACCCACGTGGAGTTCCAGGTCTCTGGCCCTCTGGAACTGCCGTTCTGCGGCCAACAGGCAGAGAGATCATCTCAGCCTATGCTCCACCCTCCAGTCCCTCGACTTCTTGGCGCTGATGGAAACATGGATTACCACAGAAAACACTGCTACTCCTACTGCTCTTTCCTCATCTAACCATGTGTTCTCGCATACCCTGAGAGCATCTGGTCAGCACGGCAGTGGCACAGGAATCCTCATCTCTCCAAAGTGGACATTCTCTCTTTTTCCCCCTGACCCATCTGTCTATCTCCTCATTTGAATTCCATGCTGTCACAGTTAGTAGCCCATTCAAGCTTAACATCCTTGTCATTTATCGCCCTCCAGGTTCCCTTGGAGAGTTCATCAATGAGCTTGACGCCTTGATAAGTTCCTTTCCTGAGGATGGCTCACCCCTCTCGGTTCTGGGTGACTTTAACCTCCCTACGTATGCCTTTGACTCATTTCTCTCTGCCTCCTTCTTTCCCTCCTTTCCTCTTTTGACCTCACCCTCTCACCCGTCCCGCCCTTCTCACAAGGCAGGCAATACGCTTGACCTCATCTTTACTAGATGCTGTTCTTCTACTAATATCACTGCAACTCCACTCCAAGTCTCCAACCACTACTTTGTATCCTTTTCTTTCTCGCTCTCCTCCAACACTACTCACTCTGCCCCTACTCAGATGGTAATGTGCCGTCGCAACCTTTGCTCTCTCTCTCCCGTACTCTATCCTCTTCCATCCTATCATCTCTTCCCTCTGCTAATCCTTCTCCCTCCGATCTCCTGATTCTGCCTCCTCAACCCTCCTCTTCTCCTTTCTGCATCTTTTGACTCTCTCTATGTCCCCTATCCTCCCGGCCGCTCGGTCCTCCTCTCCTGCTCCGTGGCTTGTCGACTCATTGCGAGCTCACGAAGAGGGCTCCGGGCACGCCGAGCGAAGTGAGAAAACTAGACTCCTGCGGACCTGTCATCTTTTCACTCTCTCCTCTCTACATTCTCTTCCTCTGTTTCCGCTGCTAAAGCCACTTTCTACCACTCTAAATGTCAAGCCTCTGCCACTAACCCTAGGGAAACTCTTTGCCACCTTCTCCTCCCTGCTGAATCCTCCTCCTCCTCCCCCTCCCTCCTCCCTCTCTGTGGATGACTTCGTCAACCATTTTGAAAAAGAAGGTTGACGACATCCGATCCTCATTTATTAAGTCAAATGACACCGCTGGTCCTGCTCACACTGCCCTACCCTATGCTTTGACTTCTTTCTCCCTCTCTCTCCTGATGAAATATTGCGACTTGCTGACGGCCGGCCGCCCAACAACCAGCCCTACCCTATCCCCTCCTCTCTTCTCCAGACCATTTCCGGAGACCTTCTCCCTTACCTCACCTCGCTCATCAACTCATCCTTGACTGCTGGCCATGTCCCTTCCGTCTTCAAGAGAGCGAGAGTTGCACCCCTCCTCAAAACACCTACACTCGATCCCTCCGATGTCAACAACTACAGACCAGTATCCCTTCTTTCTTTTCTCTCCAAAACTCTTGAGCGTGCCGTCTCTAGCCAACTCTCCTGCTATCTCTCTCAGAATGACCTTCTTGATCCAAACCAGTCAGGTTTCAAGACTGGTCATTCAACTGAGACTGCTCTTCTCTGTGTCACGGATGCTCTCCGCACTGCTAAAGCTAATACTCTCTCCTCAGCTCTTATCCTTCTAGACCTATCCGCTGCATTTGATACTGTGAACCATCAGATCCTCCTCTCCACCCTCTCCGAGTTAGGCATCTCCAGCTGCTCACTCTTGGATCGCATCCTACCTGACAGGTCGCTCCTACTAGGTGGCGTGGCGAGAATCTGTCTCCGCACCACTTGCTCTCACCACTGGTGTCCCCCAGGTTGTTCTAGGCCCTCTCCTATTCTCTCTATGCACCAAGTCACTTGGCTCTGTCCCTATCCTCACATGGTCTCTCCTATCATTGCTACACAGACGACACACAATTAATTTTCTCCTTTCCCCCCTTCTCGATAACCAGGTGGCGAATCGCATCTCTGCATGTCCGGCAGACATATCAGTGTGGATGTCGGATCACCACCTCAAGCTGAACCTCGGCAAGACGGAGCTGCTCTTCCTCCCTGGGAAGGACTGCCCGCTCCATGATCTCGCCATCACGGTTGACAACTCCATTGTGTCCTCCTCCCAGAGTGCAACGAGCCTTGGCATGACCCTGGACAACACCCTGTCGATTTCTCTGCTAACATCACAGCAGTGACCCAATCCTGCAGGTTCATGCTCTACAACATTCGCAGAGTACGCGCTACCTTACACAGAAAGCGGCACAGGTCCTAATCCAGGCACTTCATCTCCCGTCTGGATTACTGCAACTCCGCTGTTGGCTGGGCTCCCTGCCTGTGCCATTAAACCCCCCAACACGCCTTGCAGCCCGTCTGGTGTTACGACCTTCCCAAGTTCTCTCTCACATGTCACCCCCGCTCCTCCGCACCTCCACTGGCTTCCAGTTGAGGCTCGCATCTACTACAAGACCATGGTGCTTGCCTACAGAGCTGTGAGGAATGGCACCTCCTTACCTTCAGGCTCTGATCAGACCCCTACACCCAAACGAGGCAGCTACGTTCATCCACCTCTGGCCTGCTAGCTCCCCTACCTCTACAGAAGCACAGTTCCCGCTCAGCCCAGTCAAAGCTATTTGCTGCTCTGTCACCCCAATGGTGGAACAAGCTCCCCCATGGTGCCAGGACAGTGGAGTCACTGACCACCTTCCGGAGACACTTGAAACCCTACCTCTTTAAGGAATACCTGGAATAGTATAAAGCAATCCTTCTGCTAAATGACTTAAATGTTAAATGTTAAAGTGGCCAAATAACTTCTTAAAATTATGCACATTAATCCACATTATGACTGGTCTAGAGCTTAACTGGCATACATAGACGGCGTGTGAGTTTCAGTTTGGGAAGATCGTTTTTACCATCAGAATGCATGTTTATTATACGAGAAGCATTACGTGCATAATTTTATTTGTGGTCACTTCCGAGGAACAGTGTTTTCCCGCTAATTGATTGCATTTTGGAACATCTGTGCTTATAGCCTACAGTCGTGTGCTCATTGCTGTGCTTATAATGTGGAAAAAATAGCCTAATAGTTTATCAACATTTTAAGTTAAACGATCAGTCTCATTGCTTAAAAAATTTTTTTGATGTGAATGGTGGTATTAATTTTGGGGATCTATTGCATCCCACAACTTTCCCAGAGTACATTTGAAATATTTATTTATTGCACAGAAGGACAGTGGACAAATAGAATGGGTAAACTTTTTACTATGGGGGATAGTAGATTGACATAGGCTAATGCTTTTGCTGTTCGTTAGGCCTACTCATCATTACATTTACATTTACGTCATTTAGCAGACGCTCTTATCCAGAGCGACTTACAAATTGCTGCATTCACCTTGTGGCCAGTAGTACAACCACTTTACAATGTTTTTTTTTTTTTTTTAGGGGGGTAGAAGGATTACTTTATCCTATCCCAGGTATTCCTTAAAGAGGTGGGGTTTCAAATGTCTCCGGAAGGTGGTGAGTGACTCCCTGTCCTAGGCGTCGTGGGAGAGCTTGTTCCACCATTGGGGTGCCAGAGCAGCGAACAGTTTTGACTGAGCTGAGCGGGAACTATGCTTCCGCAGAGGAAGGGGAGCCAGCAGCCGGAGGTGGATGAACGCAATGCCCTCGTTTGGGTGTAGGGACTGATCAGAGCCTGAAGGTGCGGAGGTGCCGTTTCCCTCACAGCTCCATGGCACACCTGGTCTTGTAACAGATGCGAGCTTCAACTGGAAGCCAGTGGAGTGTGCGGAGGAGCGGGGTGACGTGAGAGAACTTGGGAAGGTTGAACACCAGGCGGGCTGCGGCATTCTGGATGAGTTGTAGGGTTTAATGGCACAGGCAGGGAGCCCAGCCAACAGCGATGCAAGTAATCCAGACGGGATATGCGTGCCTGGATTGGACCTGTCCGCTTCCTGTAAGGATCGTACTCTCAATGTTGTAGAGCATGAACCTACAGGATCGGGTCACCACCTTGATGTTGCAGAGAACGACAGGGTGTTGTCCAGGGTCACGCCACTCTTCGCACTCTGGGAGGAGGACACAACGGAGTTGTCAATCTAATGGCGAGATCATGGAGCGGGCAGTCCTTCCCGGGAGGAAGAGCAGCTCCGTCTTGCCAAGGTTCAGCTTGAGGTGTGATCCGTCATCCATACTGATATGTCTGCCAGACAGTGCAGAGATGCGATTCACCACCTGGTTATCAGAGGGGGAAGGAGAAGATTAGTTGTGTATCGTCAGCGTAGCAATGATAGGAGAGGCCATGTGAGGATATGACAGAGCCAAGTGACTTGGTGTATGAGAGCGAGAATAGAGAGGGCCTAGAACTGAGCCCTGGGGACACCAGTGGTGAGAGCATGTGGTGCGGAGACGCTTCTCGCCACGCCACTTGGTAGGAGCGACCGGTCAGGTAGGACGCAATCAGAGTGCGCCGCGCCGGAGATTCCCAGCTCGGAGAGGGTGGAGAGGAGGATCTGATGGTTCACAGTATCAAAGGCAGCAGCGGTCTAGAAGGATAAGAGCAGAGGAGAGAGTTAGCTTTAGCAGTGCGGAGAGCCTCCGTGACACAGAGAAGAGCAGTCTCAGTTGAAGAATGACCAGTCTTGAAACCTGACTGGTTTGGATCAAAGAAGGTCATTCTGAGAGAGATAGCAAGAGAGTTGGCTAGAGACGGCACGCTCAATAGTTTGGAGAGAAAAGAAAGAAGGGATACTGGTCTGTAGTTGTTGACATCAGAGGGATCGAGTGTTGGTTTTTTTGAGAAGGGGGTGCAACTCTCGCTCTCTTGAAGACGGAAGGGACATAGCCAGCGGTCAAGGATGAGTTGATCAGCGAGGTGAGGTAGGGGAGAAGGTCACCGGAGATGGTCTGGAGAAGAGAGGAGGGGATAGTTAAGCGGGCAGGTTGTTGGGCGGCCTGCCGTCACAAGTCGCATGATTTTATCTGGAGAGAGAGGGAAAGAAGTCAAAGCATAGGGTAGGGCAGTGTGAGCAGGGACCAGCAG
>NW_025538806.1:0-16578 GCF_020615455.1 Coregonus clupeaformis | reverse complement strand
GGATCTTGTTCCGTAGTAGGTATGTACAGGGAACGGCTTGTTCAATAGGGCGATATAGGGCGACGCACTGCCAAACGGGGAAAAGGAAGGGATTTTTTTCTAATCAATTATAAAAAAATAAAAAATAAAAATTATTTAAAAAAATTATAAATTTATAAAAAATTATATCACGGCAACAGCAGTTATCAGTGTTCACGTCTGATCTGACAGCCACTAAATGTCAAATCAGGCTAAAGTCGTGCTTCAAATGGCCCCGCTTGCTTTTTTGAAGCGATTTCAGTCAGGTTGAAAATCGCCCAGAAGTCTCTCATAGCCTGTCATGTAAAATCTATTTGTTTCACATTTCAAAGCTTTCAATACATTCTCTATGGGTGTCTGTGGGCTTGCACTTACGCTTTCGTCATACATAACGTAACCACAAATGAACGTAACTAAGAAAAGACCAGGTAGCAGCCTCAATCAATTCACTACTACTATCAAAATGGCTAGGCTTCAGTCCAACTCGATTGTGTCTTTGAAAGAAGTTCTTTTTGTCGTGAACAAATGAAGATAAATTGGCAACGAAACAATTAGGACCTCCCCAGACCAAATTTAATAATTCAACAGGTTTCTACTAAAGGCGGAAAGTCCTACACCCGAGGGATTTTCCAAAAATTGGTACTGAACGAAAAAAGACATTGCCACTCACTCAACTGGATGACGAGGATACAGGCTGGCTGTCCACGCCACAACGATGAGGTTAGTGTTGATAATCACAAGTTTACTGGATGTGGATATGGTGTAATAAAGGCAGTTTATTCAGAGGTAAATATATCTGGAATCGCGTTTCACGGACCCGTTCAATCAAACTCTTAGGGAGCTATAAATTAAGCCCCATTACTTACCATATCAGATAAGAGAAATTGCTGCAGCTACATATATTTTACATCCTGGCCCTACATAGTTCACTATTTGCATCACTTACCAAAATATTAGCGTTTGCTAGTGAAGAGATTTGTTGTGGCAAATGAACTTGGGCTGGGAATTGCCAGGAACCTCACGATAAGATATATGCATCAGCATTGCGAGTCTCATGATTCTATCACGTATGCGATTCGATACTGTGATTTTATTGCACTCATATGTCTGTGCAGAGGGATCAGAAAAAGCCATGAGAACGAAGTTTTGATCAGGTCATGGAAATAAAAGTGCTGAACACTAATTGGCTCCCAATGTGGAAAAAGATTGAGAACAAGCTATGAAGGAACAATAATGGTGTTTTTGGTGCAGGTACAGCCAACTAGCGCTAAAATATTGCGATATTGTCAATACAGTATATCGTAGGTATCACTATGTAACTCGATTTATTTCACCCCAATCCCTCAAATGAAACGGTAAATAACTGAATTGTTTCCACATTTAGCTAAGATGATTAGCTAGCCAGCTAAAATGTTTTATTTAGTTAGCAGATCGCATCTACAATAGTTTACTGTCAATAACATGTCTCCAAAAATGACCGTGGTGTCTCCAATTGTGTTGACATTTTACAATTGCAATGCGCATCCATGAGTATCCACTTCTCGTAGCTCAGCTGGTAGAGCATGGTGCTTGTAACGCCAAGGTAGTGGGTTAGATCCCGGGACCACCCATACACAAAAATGTATGCACGCATGACTGTAAGTCGCTTTGGATAAAAGCGTCTACTAAATGGCATATTATTATTATTATTATTATTATTATCTGAAGAGAGCCCCGAAACATTGTGTGCAGACATTTTATGCAATAAATGAAGTAGGTTCAATCTAGTAGTTCTGATCTTCTGATTGGTCCTGATGAGTTGGGCGAGGTCACCTCCAGGCTACTGTCACTGTTGCATTGGCTCTGAGTCGGGTTCTCTGTCTTCAAATGTTCAGCCTAAGAGAGGGGATTTTTGTGTGTGTGTGTGTGTGTGTTTTAACAGTGATGATGTGTGTGTGTGTGTGTGTGTGTTTAACAGTGATGATGTGTGTGTGTGTGTGTGTGTCCTCAGAGCAAGAACTCGGAGTTGGAAGAACTGAGAGGCCTATGGCGTGGGTGTTGTCCTTGGCCACCTGCTGACAAGGCTGACAAGATAGGACCCTTTTGTCCATTGTTATTGGATAGGAACAGAACTTATAACCAGCTCCTGACCTAAATAGATCTTAGCACAACATTTTACTCAACATATCATATTCCATATTCACTATAACAAATATATTTACTACGACATTAGCAAGAACCGCCACATCCTCAGCCGGCTAATCCAGTGTGTGAAGTTTTGCGGAGTGTTTGAGTTAGCTTTATGCAGGGGCAAAGATGAAACTGAGGGCTCCACCAACCCTGGTAAGCCAACACTTTTGAGATCAGTCAATAAATGCTTCTGGTATTGACTTATATGCTGCCCCTGTCTTCATGTTGTTGCTGGACATATCTTTTTTTTTAAATGTGTGTAGGTCACCTAAATCATCAGAAAAAATTGCCCCTCCTGAGAATTTTTCAGGAGCCCCTGGGTATGTAATTAGTCTACCGTGGACTTCACGTGATCGTTTGTTTGTTGTTTTGTTCGGTGTTCAGTACGTTAATAAATATGTACTATCACGCTGCGCCCTTGGTCCGTCTCATCCGTGAACTTGATCGTGATAAAAGATCCCACCAGATGAGGACCAAGCAGCGTGCCCAGGAAGAGAGAATAAGCGATGTCTCAGGTGGGCAAATGGTGGTCATGGGAGGAGATATTCGCGGGGAAAGGGCCATGGGCGAAGGTAAATGCCCAGGCAGGAGAGGAGAAACGGGCGCCAACTGTGCGATGACGGACACCCGAGAGGCAACACCAGAATTTTTTTGGGGGACTACGGCGTGGACGACGAGGCAGCAGGAGGCAGCGACAGGGCGAATCTGCAGACTAGGAGAGGAGGCCACCAGGTTATGGGGGCTATTGGTCCAGAGAGAGCAGGAGTTAGTTGGTCAGAGGGAGGAGCTACAGGAGGCGATAAGGGGAGAAGGAGAGTGTAGAGGCACGGCGATAGGAGCTGGTTAGGCAGCAGAAGGAGCGGAGGTTTATAAGGGGAACCCAGTCCCGCTCCTCGCACAAAGCAAGTGGTGTGTGTCGCCAGTCCGGTCCGGCCCGTTCCTGATCCCCGGCACTAAGCCAGTAGTGCGTGTTCCCAGTCACGGCCCGACCCAGTCCTGCTTCCCGCACAAGGCCAGTGGTGTGTGTTCCCAGTACGGTCTGGCCCGTTCTGCTCCCCGCACTAAGCTAGTGGTGCGTGTTCCAAGTACGGCCCGACCGTTCCTGCTCCTCGCACTAAGCCAGTGGTGTGTGTCCACAGTCCGGTACGGCCCGTTCTTGCTCCCCGCACAAGCCAGTGGTGCGTGTTCCCAGTCCGGCCCGCCCATTCCTGCTCCCCGCACCCAAGCCAGTGGTGCGTGTTCCCAGTCCGGCCCGGCCCGTTTCTGCCCCGCACCAAGCCAGTGGTGCGTATTCTGAGTCCAGCCCGGCCTGTCTGTCCCTCGCACCAAGCCAGTGGTGCGTCGCCAGCCCGGTCCGGCCTGTTCCCTGCCCCTCGCACTTCCAAGCCAGTGTTGCGCGTCGCCAGCCCGGTCCGGCCTGTTCCTGCCCTCGCACAAGCCAGTGGTGTGCGTCGCCAGTCCGGTCTGACGGCCGTTCTGCTCCCCGCACTCAAGCCAGTGGTGCGCGCCGCCAGCCTGGTCCGGCCTGTCCCTGCCCTCGCACCAAAGCCAGTGGTGCGCGTCGCCAGCCCGGTCCGCCCGTTCCTGCTCCCCCGCATCGGCCAGTGGTGCGGCGTCGTCAGCCCGGGGTCCAGCCCGTTCCTGCTCCCCGCACCAAGCCAGTGGTGCGTGTGTCCAGTCCGGCATGGCCCGTGCCTGTTCCACCGGTGCCTGGTCCGGCACGGTCAGCTGCTCACTCCGGAGCCAGAGCAATCCGCTCCACCGGGTCGGTCCAACTCCAGTCAAGCGGATCCACTCCGAGCCAGAGCAATCCGCTCCACCGGGGCCCAGTCCAGCTCGGCCAGCGGCTCCAGTCCGGAGCCTGTGCAGTTCGTTCCACCGTCGTCGGTCCAGCTCCAGTCAGCGGTGCCAGACCAGACCAGGCGCAACAGGAGGTGGAGAGAAGGTGGTGGTTACGCCTGAGCTGGCCCCCTACCCTGTTATGTCTATGTGGTGTGGTCGGAGTCCGCACCTTTGGGTGGGGGGTAACTGTCACGCCTGGCTCTGGGGACTCTTAAATGTTGAGCCAGGGTGTGTAGTTTCTATGTTATATTTTCTATGTTGAGTTTCTAGATCTTGTTGATCTATGTTGGCCAGGAGTTGTTCCCAATCAGAGGCAGCTGTAGTTCGTTGTCTCTGATTGGGGGACCATACTTGAAGCAGCCGTTTGGTCACCAGTCTGTGTGGGATCTTGTTCTGTATAGGTATGTAATTAGTCTACCTTGGACTTCACGTATCGTTTGTTTGTTGTTTTGTTCGATGTTCAGTACGTTAATAAATATGTACGCTTATCACGCTGCGCCTTGGTCCGTCTCATCCGTAAACTATCGTGGATAATGACCCCATTCCTGAAAGCTAAGACTCTCTGGATCATGGACGTGCCTTCTGTTCCCCCTCTATGATGATCAATCACAGTCCACGTTAAAAGCGGGAGTTTCACAAAAAATGCAATTTGGCACCCATAAGAATATAGTTGAATAGCCCAGTCAAACCAGGTCTCCTGCATGTCAGAAGACTGTTAGCCCACGTAGGTAAAGCCTACAGGGAGAAATTTAGGAAGTTCATGTAAAGGACAACACGCTGCTTGCTTAAAAAGTACCGCTTACTGATTCAGCTCATACCGAAACTCAAACTCACCTGACCGTCCTCCTAAAGTGTTCCAACTCCCACCATGCTGTTGAAAAGGCCTTCTTTGATTGCGCAAGGGCAACACTTCAGGCTGATGAGTGACTTTCACAGATCCACATCTGCTACATTCACCCCTGAACTCACTCCACAGCGACCCTAGTGGTTGAACCAAGCGCAACTGTAGATCCCGAGTCCAGTGGCACCATTGTAAAGGACATCACTCTGCCTGTTAGCAGTACTGCTTCCCCCTGATTCAGCTCATATGGAGACTCAAACTCAGCACTTATGCCTCGAAACACACGGACCGCCTCCTGAAGCATTTCAACCCATCGTGCTATCAAAAAAGGCCTTCTTTAATTGCGTAAGGAACACTTCAGGCTGAGGAGTGAGTTTCACAGATCCCAATCTGCTACACTAATACTAAGTCTTCAACATCCAGCAAGGTTACTTATCAAGAGTGTGGTTTGGTGATCCATGCTTATGTGATGAGAACCTTGCCTTAGACCTGAAAACATGTTAGTTTGACTTGTTAGTTTGTGTTGGATGTGTTAGTTTCAACTCTCCGCCAAAGGTAGTCATTATAAGGTTAACATGTGACTGACTGGGTTAAGACTGTTTAGCCTGTTAGGGAGCAAAAGCCTAGGCATTGGTCCTGTGACTTGGATGGGTCTCTTCAAGGAAGAGGTCAAAGGGGGGTGAAGTATAACACTGAAGACTTGTCGATTCTTGAAGACTTGTGTTAGCTTCGTGAACTCATCCCTATGGGCTTTAGCTAAGTGGGCTAACACAGTCTTGTGACATGCGGCAGACCTGGTTCGAACCCAGTCAGTTACAAGAGCAAGATTAAATAGGGAGTGGAAAGGCTACCCGTAGAAGGGCTATTCAACTGGTATTCTTATGGGGGTCAAATTGTGTTTTTTTGGTGACACTCCCTTCTAATGCAGCCTGTGATCATCCTATAGAGGAACAGAAGGCACATCCATATTCCAGAGAGTCTAAGCTTTTAGGAATGGGATAATAATAGTTTATAGCCAAATGGTTCAAACGCTAGAGCCAAATTCATAGGAAGAAAATAAATTCAACATGCCACATTGGCTTCAGAAACCGCCAGAAGCTTCTGTTTACCACAGTGAGCATTTAATTATATCTGTTCTCCTCTACTTTTCCTGGCTGGCCAAAGTACCAAGATGTTGTCTCTGGTTTTGAATCTGGATGTTTCTGAGAAGCTGAATATATGACATTTTTATAGATTGTAAACTTGACACGGACAATGAATGCAATATCTACGCTTTTGAAACTGAATATATAAATACTGAATTTGAATATTTAATTAAATTCGAATTTAAAAACTGAATGCAATATTCACTCAATTCAGTTTCAAATTATGTAATACAAGTTTAATTTATGAATTCAATTATTCAATTTGTGCATTACACATTCAAAAATATTATATTCAAATCCAGTATCCTAATACAAATTCAAAATTTTGGAATTCAAATACAATCTGTTGAAACTTAAAATCCTCCAGCCTTGACACTGTATTCTAAAGCAATGCTCTGTTCCCCTGTTACTGTTAAATTACTATTACTATCAGCTTAGTTTCTGTGTACCTTACTGTTACGTTTAGATTTTCATACAGCTAGATTAACACCACAATAACAATGAATTAAGATATTACTTTCATAAATGGAACTTCATTAAAATCAAATCAAATTGTATTGGTTACATACATATTGTTTCTGTTTCTGTTTGGCGTGTTTGATGTTTAGCCTCTTGAACTTCACGTTCTGTTGGATTTTGTTATTTTGTCTGTGTTTATATAATAAAACGACTATGTACGCATACCACGCTGCACTTTGGGGACACGGAGAAAGAGGCCCTGAAAGGGCAGACTGTGGAGGAAGAGGAGGCCGCGTATTATAGAGGCCCTCCAAGACATGCAGCTCAGCACTCTGAGAGAGGAGATAACTACCTTACAGGGGATGTTAGAGAAGAGGATCAGGAGCTCTCCCTTCAGAAGGAGGTGCTGCAGGAGGCCCACAGGGAGAAGGAGTCAGTGGATCACGGAGAGAGGAGCTGGGCAGGCAACAGGAGGAGCTGAGAGAGGAGTTAACCCTCCAGCAGCAGAGAGCTCGGGCCTTAGAGCAGAGGCTGGTGGAGCCAGGTTTAGCAGTGCCAACTCCCCGCACTCGCTTTGAGGAGCGTGTGACCTGCAGGCACCAGGCTATGTGCCGGCTTTACGCACTGTGCCGCCAGTGCGCCTTCTAGTGCGTCTCCAGTTCCGACGGCGTTCCTGCTCCTCGCACCAAACCAGTGGTGCGTGTCTCCCAGTCCGTACGGCCCGTTCCTGCTCCTCACACGCAAACCAGTGGTGCGTTCTTCTCCAGTCCTACGGCCCGTACCTGCTCCACACACCAAACCAGTGGTGCGTGTCGCCAGCCCGGTATGCCCCTACCTGCTCCCCGCACCAAACCAGTGGTGCGTGTCTCCAGTCCTGTACGGCCCGTCCTGCTCCTCGCACCCAAACCAGTGGTGCGGTCAACAGCCCGGTACGCCCCAAACCTGCTCCTCGCACCAAACCAGTGGTGCGTGTCGCCAGCCCGGTGCGTTGACCGCCCTCACACCAAACCAATGGTGCGTGTCTCCAGTCCGTACGGCCCGTTCCTGCTCCCTCGCACCAAACCAGTGGTGTCGTGTCTCCAGTCCGCACGGCCCGTTCCTGCTCCTCGCACCAAACCAGTGGTGCGTGTATCCAGTTCGGTACGGCCCGTTCCTGCTCCTCGCACCAAACCAGTGGTGCGTTTCTCCCGTTCTGTACGGCCCGTACCTGCTCCACGCACCAAACCAGTGGTGCGTGTCACCAGCCCGGGATGCCCCCTACCTGCTCCCCGCACCAAACCACTGCTCCACTCCAGTGCCAGAGCAGTCCGCTCCACCGGTGCCTAGTCCAGCTCCGGTTAGCTGCTCCAGTCCAATGCCAGAGCAGTCCGCTCCACCGGTGCCAAGTCCAGTACTCTCCCACACCAGGGTCCAGACAGGACTTGGTGCATCGCGGGAGGACTGCAGAGCCAGGCCCAGACCTCAGCCCCCTCTCCAGGGTTGGGGCCTCCCACACCAGGGGTCAGACAGGGCTTGGTGCATCACGGGAGGATTGCCGGTCCAGGCCCAGACCTCAGCCCCTCTCCAGGGTCGGGGCCTCCCACACCAGGGTCCAGACAGGGCTTGGTGCATCGTGGGAGGACTGAGAGGGGAAGCATCGCGCCGGGGTCCAGAATGGACCAGGTGTGCAACGGGGAGCCAGAAAAGGAGAGGGACAGTAAGGTTGACGTCGCACCCGGAGCCGGGAGCCGCCACCGGAGGCTAAATGTCCACCTGGACCCTCCCCTAATGAGTCAGGTTTTGCAGCCGGAGTCCGCACCTTTGGGGGGGTGCTGTCACGCCAGCTGTCATGAGATCTCTAGTTGGTTTGGTCAGGGTGTGCATATATATGTGTAGATCTAGAATGTGTAGATCTATGTTGGCGGAGTGTGGTTCCCAATCAGAGGCAGCTGCCGATCGTTGTCTCTGATTGGGGATCATGCTTAGACAGCCATGTTGCCTACCTTAGTTTTGGGATCTTGTTTCTGTTTGGCGTGTTTGATGTTTAGCCTCTTGAACTTCACGTTCTGTTGGATTTTGTTATTTTGTCGGTGTTTATATAATAAACGACTATGTACGTATACCGAAGCTGCACTTTGGTCCGATCCTTTACTCAACGAACGTGACAAAAGCAGTATGTAAACATTATTAAAGTGACTAGTGTTCCATTATTTAAAGTGGCCAGTGATTCCATGTCTATGTATATAAGGCAGCAGCCTCTAAGGTACACGGCTAGTGATGGCTGTTTAACAGTCTGATGGGCTTGAGATAGAAGCTGTTTTAGTATTACGTTATACTACAGACCACAAAAACACTACAGTAAATACTCCAGTAATGTCTACAAAAAACACTACAGTTAACTAAAGTAATACTACAGTATTACATTTACCCTGCCCATTCCCTTCCCCATATCCCAATTTGTGCCAACCAATAAGTGAGAAACCTACATGCCAAGAAAAATACCATATATTGTGTTCCCTTCAGATTATAGAAAAGAGCAGAAGCTCTGAATTATCCATTCAGAACTCAGTCCTACCTACAGGTTATGGAAAATGTGCTCTTTTAGTATTTTCCCAGTAGGTTTCCTCAAGGAGATCCCCCTACTTCTATGTCAAAGATTAGAAAATAATGACACTATAGTAAATACTACAGTAATGTCTGCAAAAACACTAGAGTAGTGTGTTTTTTTTCTGTGGGCTCTTTAGGTTAGGGACCCGACTGGCTGAGTATAGCTCCGACTTGAAGAAAAACTGGAAAGGACAGAAAGAGAGTCATAGTCACATAAATATGAGATAAGTACGACAGTCATGAGGGTGGTATACAGCGCCTTCTGAAAGTATTCAGAACCCTTGACTTTTCACATTTTGTTAGGGTTACAGCCTTATTCTAAAATTGATTAAATTGTTTTTTTCCCCTCATCAATACCCCCAAAATGACAAAGCAAAAGCAGTTTATTTGAAAAATTATCACATATCACATTTACATAAGTATTCAGACCTTCACTCATTACTTTGTTGAATCCCCATTGGCAGTGATTACAGCCTTGAGTCTTCTTGGGAATGACGCTACAAGCGGCACACCTGGATTTGGGAGTCTCTCCCATTCTTCTTTGCAGATCCTCTCAGGCTTTGTCATGTTGGATGGGGGAGCATTGCTGCACAGCTATTTTCAGGTCTCTCCAGAGATGATTGATCAGGTTCGGACATTCAGAGACTTGTCCCAAGCCACTCCTGTGTTGTCTTAGCTGTGTGCTTAGGGTCGTTGTCCTATTGGAAGGTGAACATTCGCACCAGTCTGAGATCCTGAGCACTCTGGAGCAGGTTTGATCAAGGATCTCTCTGTACTTTGCTCCGTTCATCTTTGCCTCGATCCTGACTAGTCTCCCAGTCCCTGCCACTGAAAAACATCCTCACAACATGATGCCCACCACCATGCTTCACCGTAGGGATGGTACCAGGTTTCCTCCAGACGTGACGCTTGGCATTCATGGCAAAGAGTTCAATCTGGTTTCATCAGACCAGAGAATCTTGTTTCTCATGGTCTGAGAGTCTTTAGGTGCCTTTTGGCATACTCCAGCGGTCTGTCATGTGCCTTTACTGAGAAGTGGCTTCCGTCTGGTCACTCTACCATGAAGGCCTGATTGGTGGAGTGCTGCAGAGATGTTTGTCCTTCTGGAAGGTTCTCCCATCTCCATATAGGAACTCTAGAGCTCTGTCAGAGTGACCATCAGGTTCTTGGTCACCTCTCCCCTTATTGCTCAGTTTGGCCAGGCGGCCAGCTCTGAGTCAACTGTGGGACCTTTTATAGACAGGTATGTGCCTTTCCAAATGATGTCCAATCAATTGAATTTACACAGGTGGACTCCAATCAAGTTGTAGAAACATCTCAAGGATCATCAATGGAAACAGGATGCACTCTGAGCTCAATTTCGAGTCTCATTGCAAAGAGTCTGAATGCTGTAAGGTATTTCTGTTTTTTATTTGCAAAAAAATCAAACTATTTTTACGTTGTCATTATGGGGGTATTGTGTTTAGATTGCTGAGGAGTTGTATTATTTAATCCATTTTAGAATAAGGCTGTAAGGTAACAAAATGTGGAAATGTTCAAGGGATATGAATACTTACCGAAGGCACTGTATGTCTGAAGGGTGTAAGGTCAGATTAGTGGAGAGATCGCTCTATACCTTCACATAGGACCTGAGGTGTTGTTCCAGTCCCTTCCCCGTGACACCGAGCTACAATATAATATCACTCTAGAAACAGAGGAACAGGAGGAACAGCCAGTATTACTCCTACCCAGTGGCATTTTAGCATGTAAGTCTTGGTGGGGCAAAAAAAAAGATGGGATGCATGCCAGCAAAGCCACTACACAACACAACACTAAACAATAGCATTAATTGCACTATAACGGTGACAAATGGTTCCTACAAACAGTTAGGGTCTACATAAAGCTGTCCCCAACAGCAGAGTCCCAACAGCAGTCCCAACACCTTACCACTAATACACCTGGCTATCAGCAGAGCCTTGTCTGGCAGCGAAACAGTTCATTCAGCCTCATTTGCTGCCTTTAAAAAAACACAGCTGATATGGCTGACTTGCTTAAACAAATGTGGTTTCTACTGACAATTGAGATGACAAACTCTATGGCATAAGGGGACAACAAGTGGATAAGAGGCAATCCGTAATTTTGATTAAGACATTAATGAAGCGAGCCAGGACGGACGTAGTCAATATAACTATTTGTTCAGCGCTTTTGAAATGTGCAGCAACAGAATTTAGAACGTTGGGCCGTTCTTACAGTGTTCTCCTGTACACCAAGTCAGAACCGTATGATAAATAAAGGGGCATATAAGCCAGAGAATGAAAGCTCTTGACATTTTCGAATGATTACATTTCTCAAAAAACAGGTTATAGGCTACATGTCACCACCGAGAATTCAGAACAGTAGGCGAAATTAAGAGGTGAAAATAGACCAAATTATTAGCCTGAGGCACATGGGCTACTAACAGCTTACTACACAACAATACCTTAGTATTACTTTATTAGCTACAGTATACATATCTCCCTGGCATATTACATCATTTATGCGCAGTATATAAGACATTTTTGGACTCACCTTGTTGTGATGTGCTCACTTGAACAGGAAGATGGCACGGTGGTCCAATTTGTTGTGTAATGTTCATTTCAATGGCCGATGAGCTACCGACACATTTTATCTATAATTTCTCTTCATTATTTCTCTTCATATGACAAGGATAAAAATAATTTGCCAGTAGATTATCGACTTGATTCATGATGATGACTGCTAGCTAAGATGTTGAAAGTAAGATGTTGACATGATCAGTCCAATCAAGCTACTGTACATGTAATGTGATTTGACATCATTTTATCTGTGGCCAATGACCTTGAGTCTTCCTGGAAGAGCACTTCTAATGTAACTCTATGGCAGTACCCAAAGGACTTGAATTTTCTATGTCTACCCTTACTAAGGACTTAGAGTTGGCGGTGACGTAGTGTCCCCATGAGTGACAGAACACTTAGCTAAGCACGGACAAGCAACACTCCTATTTTCCGCTGGCCTGCCCCACCACCACAGAGAGCACTATGCTAGGCTGAAACACCTGCATTTGGAGCTGCTTACTCAAGACAACAAAAAGAGAGACCATTTTTATATGCAGCTTTATTTACTCAATGATATATATTTTTTACATTGTTTGCAAACTGATATGTGACACATGTTAATGCTAAATAACATGCCCCACAGGCAAGCCCAATTTTTAAAAATAAAAAACAATATATATATATCAGTTAAGTAGAAGTTTACATACACCTTAGAACTTGTTTTACTGTGGATATAGATACTTTTGTACCTGTTCCTCCAGCATCTTCACGCAAGGTCCTTTGCTGTTGTTCTGGGATTGATTTGCACTTTTCGCGACTTCAAAGTACGTTCATCTCTAGGAGACAGAACGTGTCTCCTTCTGAGTGGTATGGGCTGCAAGTGGTCCCATGGTGTTTAGACTTGCGTATTATTGTTTGTACAGATGAATGTGGTACCTTCAGGCATTTGGAAATTGCTCCCAAGGATGAAACCAGACTTGTGGAGGTCTGCAATTTATTTTCAGAGGGTCTTGGCTGATGTCTTTTGATTTTTCACATGATGTCAAGCATAGAGGCACTTTGTTTGAAGGTAGGCCTTGAAATACATCCACAGGTACACTCCAATTGACTCAAATTATGTCAGTTAGCCTATCAGAAGCTTCTAAAGCCATGACATAATTTTTCTGGAATTTTCCCAAGCTGTTAAAGGCACAGTCAACTTAGTAATGTAAACTTCTGACCCACTGGAGTTCTGATATAGTGAATTATAAGTGAAATAATCTATCTGTCAAACAATTGTTGGAAAAATTACTTGTGTCATGCACAAAGTAGATGTCCTTACCGAACTTTGCCAAAAACTATAGTTTGTTAACAAAACATTTTTGGAGTGGTTGAAAACAAGTTTTAATGACTCCAACCTAAAGTGTATGTAAACGTCCCACTTCAACTGTATATATATATATATATATATATATATATATATATATATATATATATATATATATATATATATATATTCTTGCTAAAAATGTGGGGCTCCTAGCTAACAACCTTGTGAAAAGATTGTTGTGTTTTTATAATAATTTGCCTATGCCACTGTTTGCAAAATGCTTACTGCAGGCCGGATGGTGCCGGTTAAGATTAGGGAGGACAATATTGTTTATAAATGAGCATAGCCTTATGTATACACTTAGTATACAAAACATTACGAACACGTGCTCTTTCCATGACATAGACTGACCAGGTGAAAGCTATGATCCCTTATGTTACTAGTTAAATCCATTTCAATCAGGTGTAGATGAAGGGGAGGAGACAGGTTAAAGAAGGATTTTCAAGCCTTGAGACAACTGAGATATAAATTAAAATAAATAAATTGGTCATTTAGCAGACGCATCTTATCCCGAAAGCTGACTTACAGGGAGCAATTAGGGTTAAGTTGCCTTGCTCAAGGGCACATTGACAGGTTTTTCACCTAGTCGGTCAGGGATTAGAACCAGCGACCTTTCGGTTACTGGCACAACGCTCTTAACCACTAAGCTACCTGCCGCCCCAGATATGGATTGTGTATGTGTGCCATTCAGAGGGTGAATGGGTAAGAGCAAAATATATAAGTGCCTTTGAACGGGGTATGGTAGTAGGTGCCAGGCACACGGTTTGTGTCAAGAACACACTGCTCGGTTCGCAGTCAACAGTTTCCTGTGTGTGGATCAAGAATGGTCCACCACCCAAAGGACATCCAGCCAACTTGGACACAACTGTGGGAAGCATTGGCGTCAACATGGGCCAGCTTCCCTGTGGAAAGCTTTCGACACCTTAAAGGGTCCATGCCCCGACGAATTGAGGCTGTTCTGAGGGCAAGGGTGGAGCTCAATATTAGGAAGGGGTTCCTAATGTTTGGTATACTCAGTGTATTGCAGCATATTGGATGACTGTCATTCATTTTCCATTCACCTAGCTCAAGATAACATTGATAGGTTTAGGCTACTACATGATACTTGAATTTGCCCTATACCCATCATGAGGTTGCTATAAACTAGCCTACATATTTAAGTTTTATAACGTAACAGGTTGAGAGATAAATTGGAGTAATCGATGTGACAGAGAATGACACATTTAATACCGCCTTGCACACTCTTGCCTGCATCTAGCTGATCTGGGGTTAATCAATAGTCCAAACAGTTGCAACACAGTGTGTCTGAATCAGTTATTTGGTGATGTGAATAGCTTCAGTATTTTTTTTCAGAACTTCACTGTAGGATGGTCCTCCCATTCCTTCTCTGGGCTTACTGGTTTTTTGAATATAGTGCAGGAAGAAGGGAATCCAGACACAATGTGGACACTGTAGACACATTTAATCTTTTTTAGTGCAGTAGGCTAAATAAGGGTCACACAGTGTCTCTTAAACAAATCAATTTTGAAACAAAAGTATACACCACACACACACACATGGCTATGGGCTTTAAAAAGAAAACATTTGTACCATGTCAGATATAGAGTTGAAATGTATTCAGTTTGAGTGCAAGGCTGTCATCAAGGCAAAGGGTGGCTATTTGAAGAATCTCAAACATAAAATATATTTACATTTGTTTAACAATGTTTTGAGTTTCTACTGATTCCATATATGTTATTTCATAGGTTTTTGATGTCTTCACTATTATTCTATAATGTAGAAAATAATAAAAATAAATAAAACCCTGGTTTTCTAAAACTTTGACCGGTAGTGTACATCACAGAAGACTGAAATATATCAAACCGCTTTGACATAGAAACACCGGATATTTGTTTATTAATTATGACATAATGAAAAATATTAATAACATTCCACCTAAGAGGTAATTTGACTGCAGGAAAGGGCTAAATGTACAGTGAGGGAAAAAAGTATTTGATCCCCTGCTGATTTTGTACGTTTGCCCACTGACAAAGACATGATCAGTCTATAATTTTAATGGTAGGTTTATTTGAACAGTGAACGACAGAATATTAACAAAAAAATCCAGAAAAACGCATGTCAAAAATGTTATAAATTGATTTGCATTTTTAATGAGGGAAATAAGTATTTGACCCTCTGCAAAACATGATTTAGGACTTGGTGGCAAACCCTTGTTGGCAATCACAGAGGTCAGACGTTTCTTGTAGTTGGCCACCAGTTGCACACACATCTCAGGAGGGATTTTGTCTCACTTCTCTTTGCAGATCTACTCCAAGTCATTAAGGTCTGGGAGTTTTCCTGGCCATGGACCCAAAATGTCGATGTTTTATTCCCGAGCCACTTAGTTATCACTTTTGCCTTATGGCAAGGTGCTCCATCATGCTGGAAAAGGCATTGGTCGTCACCAAACTGTTCTTGGATGGTTGGGAGAAGTTGACCTCGGAGGGATGTGTTGGGGTCATTATTTATTCATGGCTGTGTTCTTAGGCAAATGTGTGTGAGCCCACTCCTTGGCTGAGAAGCAACCCCACATGAATGGTCTCAGGATGGTTTACTGTTGGCAAGACTGATGGTAGCGGTTCACCTTGTCTTCTCCGGACAAGGTGTTTTTCCGGATGCCCCAAACAATCGGAAAGGAGATTCATCAGAGAAAATACCTTTACCCCAGTCCTCAGCGATCCAATCCCTGTACCTTTTTGCAGAAGCTATCAGGTCCCTTGATGTTTTTCCTGGAGAGAAGTGCAGATGCACTCACACCTGCCTGCTGCCATTCTTGAGCAAGCTCTGCACTGGGTGGTGCCCCGATCCCGCAGCTGAATCAACTTTTAGGAGACGGTTCTGGCTAAGCTTGCTGGACTTTTAACTTGGGCGCCCTGACACCTTCTTCACAAAATGTGAGCCTCTCTCCCTTGAAGTTCTTGACGATCCGATAAATGGTTGATTTAGGTGCAATCTTCACTAGCAGCAATATGCTTGCCTGGAAGCCCTTACTTTGTGCAAAGCAATGATGACAGCACGTGTTTCCTTTCAGGTAACCATGGTTAACAGAGGAAGAACAATGATTTCAAGCACCACCCTCCTTTGCGCTTCCAGTCTGTTATTCAACTCAATCAGCACGACAGAGTGATCTCCAGCCTTGTCCTCGTCAACACTCTCACCCTGTGTTAACGAGATTAATCACTCCTGACATTTTTTATTTTTTTTTTTTTTTTTTTTAGTCATTTAGCAAGACGCTCTTATCCAGAGCGACTTACAGTTAGTGAGTGCATACATTATTTATTTTTTCAAAGCCCCACAACCCCTGGCGTGCAAACACCATGCTCTACCAACTGAGCTACATCCTTGCCGGCCATTCCCTCCCTACCTTGGACGACACGCTAGGCCAATTGTGCACCGCCCCCATGGGTCTCCCAGGTCGCGGCCAGCTACTGACAGAGCCTGGATTCGAACCAGGATCTCTAGTGACTACAGCTAGCACACTGCGATGCAGTGCCTTAGACCACTGCGCCACTCGGGGAGGTACACCAGCCATGATAGGCAGCTGGTCCTTTGTGGCAG
>NW_025538805.1:0-16581 GCF_020615455.1 Coregonus clupeaformis | reverse complement strand
CATTGTGATGTCACGGGCTGTGTCCTGGAGGGACTTACTCCCCCTGGGATGGCTCCCAACCCCATTGCTTTCCATCTGCTGGTATGGTCGGGAACTCCCGCCCCTCTTGCCCATCTTCCCATTTCAGCTGAAACCAATCAGGAGCTGATGAGCTGAAGGTTTGTTGGGGGAAGTGAAGAGACACGGTCTCCAACCTGGGCTCTCTGGAGACAAGTCTCACTCCTTCCATGAGAATATAAATTTATACTCACCTTTGATTGCTGTGGAAATACGTGTGACATTTGAGGGCGTTTTTGCTGGGTTGTCCACTAGCTGCAACGTGACTACAGTGAGGCTGGGAAAATTATTACGTGGAATTTATTTTGGATGTAAGAACATCCCTATTTACCCTTAAACCAAAGAACGAATTTTTTATATTTTCATTATTTCCCAAGACCTATAATAAATTCCTTTTTTGTTTAACCTTCTCTCCTTGCACTACTTGAGCAATCCCTTCTGTGTACCTCTCTGCTCACATGGTGAATGCCCTCAACGTTAATAGTGCATGGCAGGGGAGGATACGTTTGGTCACCCAGTTTTCCAAGTTGGCCGTAGCTCCCCCCACTGAAATGGAGGACTATTGAAACCCTTGTTGCTCCACGCCCTGATGCAACAAACGTGGCTCTCTTGGAGGAGCAAAAAAGCCAACCTTCTGAAGCCAGGGATTCAGTTGCAGAGACGAGGGTGTCCAAATCCCCGCCCAATAAAGGCAAGTGACTTTATATCTAAGATGGGAGCTACCGATATTGAGGCATACCTGCATGCATTTGGGCCACGACCACTAGGAAGCCTGCCCAAGCAAAGTGGTTGGTCTGTTACCCCCTTTCTACCCTGAATCTTCCGGGACCTGGCCCTGACCAGTTCTGACTTATCCCTGAAGTCTGAGATCCTCAGCAGTTGACTCACAAAGTTTGGTATGGCCCAGCGCTTTCACAGTTGACCTTCCCACGCCAGCCTCCTCGGGCGCAGATGCATGAACTTGTCCAATCGCAAGGGAAGTGGCTGATCCCCGAGGAATCAGCCGCGGTGGTGGAGGCCGTTGTGGTGGATCGTTTCCCCCTCTTATGGCCGGTTCATCAGTCAACAGGCCTTCACCACGCTGTCTGACCGTGGAAGCTGTGGGGTAATGCTGTGCTTCCCGAAAAACCCCCAGGAGGCCCCCCACCACAAATGGAAGAACCCGTCCAAAAGGACCCAAGGTCTCGCCCCCGGCCCGTCAGACTTCATCCCGGCTCCAGGGGAGCCCAGAAACCAGGCGGGTCAAGAGTACACCAGGAGGAGACTCGGCTGTTACCGGTGTGGGGAATACATATCTCCTGGCAGTGTGAACCACATAACCTATGCCCCTCGTCCTCCACTCACACCCACACACCGTGTTGCCTCGCTCTTGGGAGTCGTAGATGGCGGCCCAGATCGCCCCCCCCTGCCCGTGACTGTGAATCACCATATGTGGAGGCCTTACTATTTTGCCGCCACCCTGGTCGTAAGTTTGTCCCCACTGCTCTACCCCGGAAATCCTCCCAGTTTCCTGTGTCCATGGGGACACCAGAGAATCCCCATTACTAACTTGCAATCCCACACACAGACCATCCCGACCGGTGTTATTCCCTCCCTCCCTGTCTCCCTAATTGGGCGAGACTGCCCAGCCTTTTACCCACTCTGAGAGAGTCTCGGGGGAGGATAACCCGAGCTGCCTTGGAGAGCAAGACTCATCCTGGGAAGGCTCTGGTCAATCCTCGTTCTCACTCCTCGCCGGGCTCTGATAGGGATGGCAGGTGCCCAGACCACACAGAGGCGAGCTACAGAATCTGGACAAAGATGTCTGGTCTGAAGGACCTGTTCGTTTGTTAAATCAACAGTCAGACCGTGAGGGCAGAAGTTAATATCCTCCAGGCTAAGCTCCAGCAGGGCTCCTTCCCTAAGCAGCGGGAGGGCTGGAGGCTCGCAGACCATCGCGGAGTGTGAGGGGACCCTGCGCAGTAGTGGGAGGTCCAGAAGAGAGGGAGAAGTACAGGTGTTGGAGAACAAGATGAAGAATGCGGAGGCAAACTAAACTGCTCAACAGAAGCTAAACTCTGCTAAAACCAAGGCTGATGGTTCAGTAAAAACTCAGGAGAGACAACAGGAGGCTGAGTCCCTGGTCCTGGAGTTGGGTTGGGTCTGCACCCGGCAATGCGGGCCCCTCTCCCCTTCTTCTTCCCTGCCTTTGCCCCGCGAGGCGTCGTCCCAGAGAGGGTGTGTGATGTCACGAGGGCTGTGTCCTGGAGGACTTACATCCCCCTGAGATGGCTGCAAACCCAGACAGCTATGGCTCCATCTGCTGGTATGGTTGGAACTCCAACCCTCTATGCCCATCTTCCCCCATGGCTGAAACCAATCGGAGCTGATGGGCTGAAGGTTTGTTGGGGGAAGTGAAGGGCCACAGTCTCCCGCTGGGCTCTCTGGAGGACAAGAGTGCTGTCCACTTCCTGGAATATAAGGATTTGGAAATACTCACCTTTGGATATTCACCTGTGGAAATTGTTTTGGGTTTTGCTGGTTGGCCACCTAGCTGCAACTGACTACAGTAAGGCTGGGGAGAAGATTATCTGAGGAGTGAGTTTGATTTTATGTGAAGACATCCCTAACTGTTAACCCTTAAAACCACAAGAGAACAGAATTTTTTATATTTTCGTTAATTTCCCAGACCTATAATAAATTCTTTTTTGTTTAACCTTGTCTCCTTGCACTTCTTGAGCAATCCCGCTGAAAGCTGTGTAGCCCTCTCGTGGCGTCACAGCATGTAGAGGCCTGAGAGGAGGGAAAATGTTGACTATTTTCCCGATCTCAAACTCCAGCTTGTGTTTGTGTCCCTAATACACTTCGTCTCACATCCCATAGAGCTCATTAGCTTTCCTGATACAGCTTTAGTTTAGTATTGCTGGGCAAGGGATGTGTGTCAGTACCAGATTGATTTTGTCTTTGTAGCTCATTTACATTTGCAAGTAGCAGCAAATCCAGTTACATTGTTGCAGCTTTTGTGTAATCGTGTTCTCACCATTTCTTCCCTCTTGAGTGTACAGCCCCAATGGATTCATGCATTATTCACTTTCACTGTTCTCTCTAACACTGTACATCATCACACAGTGAATCTTGCCCTCCCTCACCCTTTTGAGCCCTTTGCAAATGATTTTAGTTCCACAGTCTGCATTTTTCCTGAGGCGCAGTGCTCTTTGCCTCGATTCGTGTGCATTTCCACATTATTTCATGCTTTAGTGTCTTTTCACGTTGTGGTGAATTACTCTACCTATTGGTTTTGTCTGAATGTCTGCCTGGCAACACTACTATCACTCGGTCCGTGGGGCTTCGATTTCCATTGCTCTCATTCTCATATTACTTAGTCCACATTTCATGCTTCTGTTGCTCTTCTCTTAGTGACCGTGTCCTCATTTACAATTCCGAGTACTATTTTATCATGAATCATGATCTTTCAATCTTATTCACAAGTAGCGGATCTTTCTCTAGCGGTTAGTTGTGTACTGACTCCCTTCTGTTTACTTCCAAACTGCTCTAAATGCGTTCATCGTTTGGAAGTAATTCTCCAATATCCATTGCCTTTGCATCACCTTTTCGTGCTGTGGGTGTTTATTCTGCATTTGCTGCCCATTAAGTCCTCGTTGCCGCTTGGACCTCGTTGGGTTTTTCGTGGGCCTTCCAGCGCATATCCTCGAATTCATCCCTGAGTTTCCCAATTAGTATTCCAGTCCCTGTAGGAACCATAGGATTTGGTGGCTAAATATTCCCTGCCATAGGATGAATTTCGAATCTCTTTGCCTTCAGCCATGGTAGTTATGCTTTCACTAAAGTTAATCAGTGTTATACTACGTTCTAGGAAGCGTGTGTTCTTTGCCTCTCACCTATTTACTTGCTCAAAATCGTGTGTTTTCAGCCCTGATACCATGTTTCAGTATGATGTTGATAAAATAATAGAGACGACACAAATACTTCGGTCAATAGCTCTTGTTCATGCATTGTACAGAAGTCCCTACACCGGAGTCTGAGAAACACCCAGCTATCGGTTATCTTTCAGCTAACTCAGTACGTTTGTCCCCGGACCAGCAGACCACCCCCACCATCTGGGCTGAGCTGCCACTCCTCTTTTAAGCTACCCAATTTTCTTTTTTTGACTTTGTGTTTGTTTAACTTGCAATTGTTGCTACGTGTTTCCCTAACCCTTATTCTAAACCTAACCGTAATCTCAGCAAGCAGTTGGTTATGAACAGATAGTTTGTTGATAGTATACCATCTGTAGAGCATCTACAATACTAACTACCATAGTGTCTCCTGTCAGAGTTCTCTAATTTCTTTCTGATTTTTTATTCTCAAACATATTACTTCCGTCACATGTTCTCCTGTGTGTGTTGAGAGGTTACCTCTATCACTTGTTTATATAGGGTTTTTTATTCTGTGGGTATTAGCTGGAATACAGGCCATCATGTTGAGCACACACACACATACTTCTCTGTGTGTTAGCGTACACTGTGTTTTGGTTCCCTGTATGTGTGTGAACTTTTCCACCATTCTGTGCAATTTGCAAACAGGTCAGCATGTAAATTCCCTCCTCTTATTCCTCTTCTGGCCGTGAGGTTATCCCACCTACAGTTTCATTTCATTAAGCTTCCCCTATAAGGCAATTTATGCTAATTTATGTCTTTATTCAAGGGGGATGGGCTGCTAGCACAAGCTAGACTAACAGAACTCATGGTGAGTGTGTAGGGGAAGGATAGCTACTGCAATGGGGGTAGGGTTGCGTTCCAAATGGCACCCTATTCCTTATGTAGTGCCTGGTCAAAGTAGTTCACTATTTAGGGAGTAGAGTGCATTTGAGGCGCTAATTTGGGAGTCCAACCCATTACAGCCTGAATCACTGTGTCCTTGTCGGGTTGGTTGCTGGGGATGGTTGTTAAAAATTCATCTAAACCCCACAGCATCCATTTTAGCTCTCAATGGTATCATCTCTATGATGTCACTGATACTATAATGCAAAATACAAATTTATATTCTCTTTTTCACAGAAATATGTCTTGCATCATAAAGAACACATTACAGGACATAGAAACCCAACGCACATAAACATATGAGAACAGGGTTTGTACAGGGTGCAGTAACTAAAAACAAGTGATTACAAAATAATATTCACATCACAGATCAGGAATCACATATGGGGCTGTAAGGTGCAGTAGGTGCAGTTCCATGTATGAAGGTAATATGCTACATTATTCTCATTTTACTACCTACTCATTTAACTGAGCTGCATTGATAAGATGTTGGGCCCACCACACTGTGATTGGCCTCATAGGATTATTTTTCCACATTATTGGGACAGTTATGAAATGACAGAGGAAGACAGGCAGTAACAGATTAAGACTTGGAATGGGATAACTAGTCTCTATGTGGTTACAGTCATTCTTAAAGTATTCACATTTTAACACATTTTGTTATCTTCACAGCCTTATTCTAAAAGTGCATTGGTTCCTATTTTTCCCTCATCAATCTCACACAATATCCCATAATGACAAAGCGGAAAAAAATAGATACCTTATTTACTAAGTATTCAGACCCTTTGCTGTGAGACTACGAAGTAGCTCAGGTCGTCCCTGTTTCCATTGATCATCCTTGATGTTTCACTGATTGGATTGACATGATTTGGAAAGGCACACACCTGTATTTCCGTCCCCCAGTTACGTGCATGTCAGAGCAAAAACCAATCCATGAGGTCGGGGGATTTCCTTAGCTCCAAACAGATTTGTCGGGGCTCAGATCAGGGGAAGGGCACCAAAATGTCTGCAGCATTAAGGTCCTTTTTCACGATACAGGTATCTTCTTTTTGTGTGTTTCTACTCTTTCTGCCCTAATCACAGGTGTCCTGTATGTTCCTGATTGGTGGTCGTTGATGTCTGCTGATTGGTCCAATCAGTACATTCCTGTTAATTCACCCTGTTATTGTTTTTCAATCACACATCCCATTTTATAAAAACTATTGTGTTTGTTGGGGAGAACTTTTTGCCATATGTGAGTATCGTGTGTCCTGTGTGTTGATGTGCTGCTAGTTGATGATTACCCTGTTTTATTTGTGTTTTTTTGGGAAAGGGGGTTTAAGCTAGAGTGCCCTTGCGTACATTACCCGTGGGGCGAAATCTATCTATAAACACCAGTTAACCTGACGCCCCCCTGTATTTTTGTATGTAGCAGTAGCCTAGCGGTTTCTTTAGGCAGGCTAGATCAGTTTAGGGGTTTTACCTTTTTTTTCATTTCTTGGCTCTCATGCTTTTCCCCACTTACCTTATTCATAAATCACTTTGTGTTTGTCGGTGGGTTCATGGTATTGTTTCTTATTTGTTCTCACTATTCCATCTCCCACTTATAATTTACATAATTTATATTCTGTCTCATGTCCATTCCACCCTAATGTTTAGAGCCACGGGGTTCTCAACATAAAAGTGGGGTCCCAAATCCGGGATCCTATCTTCCCATATACTCATGTAAATTGGCAAGTGTTGTTCGTGTTGAGCTTATCAGCTGTAACTGCCTGTTTTTTTTGTGTGTGTTCAGTATCGACGTTGTTGCTTAGGATGGCTGCTTTTTGAGTTGGAGGCATTTTTGGAAAACCCTACGTGGTTTTTGATAATTGCCGTAGGTGAATCTACCTTTGGCTACCTTTTCTGTGCCCATAGGTTTTGTAAAGCAGAAGTTGGAAGTGTGTTGTGATATTTTAAGCGCAGTTCTTGAGTTACCTCCCGCCTGCAGTCTGCTGCTCCTGTAGGGGATGTGGTTCTGTTCCTGTCTCCCATCAGTGTCTGAGGGAGCGAGGCTAAGGCTCCAGCCACATTGCCCAGTTCATGACCCCTCTCCCCACTGACTAGTGCTGCAGGATGGATCTCCCTCACCGCTCCAAATGAGGCGGCCACAAGTCCAAACAAGCTGGAGATCGTAAAATGGAACTAGAGCCCAGAACAGGCGCGTAAGATCGGAACGAGCGCGTGCTAGAGGCCCAGAACAGGAGACCGTAAGCTAGGCAAACAGAGCCCACGTAAGCTAGAGGCAGAACGGAGACCTAATATGCGTGCTTGATCACTGGAGGTATATAGTTGCTGCGGTTGTCTCTGCTCATACTTTGCTAGTCCTCGGTGTCTCTGTCATTTGATATTGTAACGATCACCTTTCCTGTGTTTGGGGAGTCAGTTATTCCTATTTCGGTGTGTTTAGCGTATAGCTAGCATTGAAATGCCAGTATGGTCCTATTACTTCAGTGTAATCTAACAGTAAAGCCCAAGAGGGAGTTCTGCCAGCCCATTTACCTCTTAAGACAGTTTGAATTTGAAGTTCAAAGCTACTGTTCTTCGTGCCTATAGCTTGTTCCTGAGGCATATCGTGTGAGATTTAGGTCTCATAAAAGTCTCCTACTCAGACTTATTGATTTGCTAGAGACAAGGAAATCTCTTACAAATGCACAGTGCTATAAGGTAACTGATTTTAACTCTCTACGAGTTAATCTTGTTAGAAGTTTAATTTTGCCTTGTTTTATCCGACAGTTCCCTGCTCTTTTGGCAGGCGTTTGTGTTGACCATAATGTTTTCGGCTCGTACGGAGAGCAGGCTGCGGTTGCTGACTTCTAGTCTGTCGAGCCAGCATCCATCCTTCACCCCAAAGATGTCGTCACTGTTTCTATTTCATGTTTAGTTATTGATTGCTTTCTGCTAAAGCGTAGGCTTGGGATGCCTCTATGCCGCCAGGCGCCAGCGGGTGTTGGGCTGATTATCCGGTTGTGGGGGCGGAATCCAGAAGCCTCATGTACTCTGGTTTGAAATTCCCTGTCCCCAAATCACTTACCTTCATTTTTGAGGGTTTGTTTCTATATCAGATGATGAGCGTCTCAGCGTCCAGTTAGAATCCTCAGAGATACTGGTGCGCATCGTTCATACTGCTGATGTGTTGCCCTTTCTAATAATAATTTTGGTTCCAGTGTGTTAGTACAAGGGGTGAAATGGGTTTCTCCCAGTCCATTGCACTTTTTACACTCTGGGTTAGTCAGTGGATTGTTCAGTCTTCTACCAGTAAAAGGTGTGACATTTATAATGGGCAGCGATATTGCCGGAGGAAGGTAATACCCTATTGGAGGTGTTGGATAAAAGTGACCAGTCTCTCTCCGAGCTGTTTCTGTGTTCCGCTTGTGCTATCACTCGTGCTCAAGCACGACAAGTGTGTTTTAATTTGTCGAATCCGATTCTATTCAGAGGTGTACGAGTTTCGGTTCTCTCTGTAGCTGTACTGATCTGACAACAGCCCAGGGAAAGGAAGAAGGATGTGGAACTTGTTGCTGAAGCAATACTTCCAGTTTCTCGCTAATCCTAGTTACCTTAGCCTGGCTAAATGTTTTTCTAGTGTTGTCTCAAAACCGAGCTAAAAAAACATGCATACTTCGTTGATGGTAATGGCTCCTCAGCTGGTAAATGACATCCCATGATTGGCTGGAGATTGAATCTGTTTACCAAATAGTCATTCCCTACAGCCTTTCACAAAAATCTTTTATCCCTCGCTCATGATCACCGTTCTCTTCACCCACTTATATGTGTTTTTGCAGGGCATTATCTTTTGGCCTGGTTTAAAACAGGATGTTCAGTTCTGTCGGACTTGCCACACCTGCTCAAGTAGTTGGAACCAACAGTTATTGCTCCCCCCCTCTTTCTCCCTTCCCACATAGGTTAACCATTCGAACATGTGATGGTTGATTGTGTTGACCATTACCAAAAAACAAAATCTTAACATTTTTTCAATTTGTGTGTGTCCACCAGTCCAACCATTCCTTATAGATTACTGCTCGTGGTGATAAAGCGTTGATCAAAGTTCTTCTCACTTTTGATTACCTGGTGATTCACAAACTGAGTCAGTAATTTCCTTTCTAACTTTTTCAAACAAGTTCTCAAATCTACTCAGTTACACACCGTGTGTCAAGCGCATATCACCCAGAGTCTCAGAGTGCCTAGAACGTTGACATCAGACCCTGAAGTCTATGCTCCTAAATATTGTTTGGATCTATTTGAGTTCCTCTGATGTTGTTTGCTGTCCTACTACAGAATCCCCTGTTCACCAATGCTATGGTGTTTCACCCATACCTATAAATCCTTAAGGATCAGTTTTTTTCACAGAGTTGTGTGTGAAAAAAAAATGTGTTACTTTATCTTTCGTCACGCCTACATGCTGCCTCATGCTCAGCAAAGGAAGCACCTATACTTCCTCACAGAAGCGGATAAAGCACGCCACCCCTATACACACACTGTTTCTCGTTCACTGCAGCCAGGTAACCGAGTTCTTGTGTTATTCCTGTCCCGTCATTTCTTGCTGTCCTATTCGTTGAAAAAAACTAACTATATGTATCGGACTCCCTGATAACCCTCTCGTGTTCCCTTAACATGTTAAACATCCACAGCAACCGTTACTCAGTAAACGTCCAACTGCCGAGTCGTATCTCTGTTGCTACTTTAGTGGAGGTCATGTTAATGATTGGGGAGGAGTTTTCGCAATACTCAGCGGCGGTGTGCTTGGGTTGCCCAATTCAATCTCTGTCTCTCCCGTCAAGCCCTGATTCATTTATCGACAATCAATGATATTGTGAACTATTACCACTTTCCATGTCTTTTTAATATGTTCCTACATCTACAAATGTGTTAAACTACATTTGTTCTCACTATCAACATCTTATCTTCTCAGAGGAAGATAATGGGGTGATCTTATTTGCTGGAAATAACCTATCTATGCCAAGTTCAAGTCCTTGGAGTTCTCCGTCATTCTGGTTCCTAAACCTGATGACATCGATTATGTACGACTATCGAAAGTCAATGCTGTCACAGTGCCCACTCGTTCCCTTACCCAGACTGATTGTATTGATTGTTGGTGCTGCTACTATTACAAATTAATCTTCTAAAGGTTACTGGCAGTGCCGTTAACCCCTGCCTCCACATCTCTCTGCTTTTGTGACCCCAGATCACTTCCTACAATATGTGTCATGGCATTTGGATGCCCACTCTTCCCAACGCCCTGTTAACACAGTAGTGGCTGAGTTCTTTGTATGCTTACCTTGACTGATCTGTCATTTTATTCAATGGTGAGTCTGCAGTCATGTGTCACACTCTAAGGAGTAGTGTGTGAACTCCCAGCAACTGCTTCTCTTTAAGTGTTTGGGGAAGGTATGTTATTATCTTGGTAAACATTTCATTCGGTCTCCCTGTGATGCCAGGAGTCATCACTATACCATTTCGCACCTACCCCAAACTCCTTTTTTGGATGTTCTACTACCTATTTCTGTAAAAATTTCTCCTCGGTTTTGCTCCATTAACGTATTTGCTCAGTCCATGAGAAAATTTGTATGGTCTAAAGATTGTTGTACTGCTTTCATCACTGCTACACTTTGTGTATCTCTGTTCTTTCTTCCTTATTAAACCGAGCGTGATGCACGGTTCATGCTGGTGCTGTTCTACTGCATCAAACCAGAGTGAGTGAACCATCCTTTTATTTTTTCATAAATTTAACAAATGTCAGACAAACTATTCCACCATCAACAAGAGCTCCTAGTTTGTTGTTGCTCTGCAGTACTTTGAAGTTTTATCTTGGTTCCAGTGCATTACCAGTGTAGTGTCCCTTTAGTTTTCTCCCCGGATTACAACCAACACGTTATCGTTGCACTTGTCGTGCAAAATTATAATTTGGAATCCCCCAAAAAGGGTTAGATAATGTTTCTCAGATACTTTGTCTGGTAATAGTAATGATCTAGGTTTTTTGTTATCCCGATAGGATGATTTTGTGATTTGGTGTTGTATTCGTGTGCCACAAGCCATTTTGGTTTTTGCTCTTTTAGGAGTGATTTCGGATACTATGTGTTTTTTTGTGTTTCTCTCTTTCTGCCCTAATCACAGGTGTCCTGTATGTTCCCTGATTGGTGGTCTTGAGGTGTCTGCTGAGTTGGACCAATCATAACATTCTTTAATTGCACCACTGTTATTCGATTTGTTCAATCACACATCCCATTTTATAAAAACTAATGTTTTGTTGAGAAACTTTTTGCCATATGTGCATATACTTGGTTCCTGTGTGTTATTTCGCTATTAATAATTACCCTGTTTAGTGCTTTGTGTTTTTTTTGGGAAGGGGGTTTAACTAGATGCCCTTGCGCGTACATTACCCGTGGGGCCCAAATCTTCTACACCAGTTAGACCTGGCCGGACCACCACTTATTTTTGTATGTAGCCTAGCCTAAGCGGTTCTTTAGTAGGCTGAGTCAGTTTGGGGGTTTTTCCTATTGTTTCATTTTCTTGGGTCCTGCCTCAGCCCTTTTTCCCAAACCCTTACCGTATTGTTCATAAATAAACCTTTGTGTTTGTGTAGTTCACTGTGTTATGTCTTATTTGTTCTCACTATTCCATATCCCACTTATAATTTACATAATTATATTACTGGTTCTCATGTCCATCCACCTAGATGTTTGGGGAGAGCCTCGGGGTTCTAACGGTCCCCAAGAACACTGTGGCCTCCATGCATTTCTTAAATGAAGTTACGAACCACCTAGACTCTTCCTGAGCTGCTTAAAATGAGCAATTAGGGAGGGCTTTGTCAGGGATACAGCCATGTCACTTGACTGCTCCGTTCCTCTGTAAATAGAAAACCTTCCAGAAGGACAACCATCTCTGCAACACTCCAACAATCAGCACCTTTATGGTAAGAGTGGGCGAGAGCCGAAACCCCTCCTCAGTAAAACACTTTCGACAGCAGGTTTGCCAAAAAGGCACCTACCCAAGGACTCTCAGACCATGAAACAATTCTCTTACAGTGAAACCCATTGACTCTTTGGCCTGAATGTCTGGAGGAAACCACTGGCACCTGTCCCTCACGGTGAAGCATGGTGGTGGCAGCATCATGCTGTGGGGATGCTTTTCAGTAGCAGAGGACTGGAGCTTCAATCTTAAATTACAGAGGGTTAATACACTGCTTCAGAGCGCTCATGACCTCAGACTGGGGGTTCACCTTCCAACAGGACAACACCCTAAGCCCACACAGCCAAGAAAGCGCAGGAGTGGCCGGGACAAGTCTCTGAATGTCAGCCAGGTGGCCCAGCCAGAGCCCAGTTTAAACCCGGTCAAACATCTCTGGAGAACATGAAAATAGTTGTGAAAATGCGATCCCCATCCAACCTGACAGAGCTTGAGAAGATCTGCAGAGAAGGATGGGAGAAACTCCTCAAATATCGATTGTCATCCAAGCTTGTGAAGTCATACCCCAAAATACTTGAGACTGTAATTGAGTGCTTCAACAAAATTACTGAGTAAAGGGTCAGATACTTATGCAAATGTGATATTTCCAGTTTTTTTATACACATTTGCAAAAATATCTCAAACCTGTTTTTGCTTTGTCATTACGGGGTATTGTGTGTAGATTAATGAGGGAAGAAATGATTTAATCAGCTTTAGAATAAGCTATTTTTAAAATGTGGAAAAAGTCGAGGGATCTGAATACTTTCCGAATTCACTGTATGTCTAAGGCGGCGCATAATGCTTAGACCACAGACTCTGCACAGTTGGACCTGAATTTGACTCCAACCCACTGATTGTTTGATTGACTGTCTGATTTTGAGTGGCAACTACTGCAGGATCTCAGGAGATAGTGTTGATTACTTTACATGTACCCTCTTTCATATAAAGATGGAACATGACCTTTCTGAAAGGTCGCATCACCGATGGAGATGAGGAGACAAAGTGTCACACACGAGTTCTAAGGTCTGCACTACAATCAGATCAGAGTGAGAGCAAAAGTTAATCATCAACAATTGTTTACAGACATTTTATTTCACTTAAAATTCACTATCACAATTCCAGTGGGTCAAGAAGTTTACATACACTAAGTTGACTGTGACTTTAAACAACTTGACATTTCCAAAATATTAATGTCTTTGAAGCTTCTGATAGCTATTTACATCATTTGAGTCAGTCAAGGTGTACCTGAGATGTATTTCAAGGCCTACCTTCAGAAACTCAGTGCCTCTTTGCTTGACACAATGAAAATCAAACAAATCAGCTCAAACCTCAGAAAAAAAGATTGTAGACCTCCACAAGCCTGGTTCATCGTTGGGAGCAGATTTCCAAATGCCTGAAGTACCCCGTTCATCTGTACAAACAAATGCATAGAAGTATAAACACCATGGGGGCCACGCAGCCGTCCTTACCGCTCAGGAGGAAGGAGTGCATTCTGTCTCTTAGAAGATGAATGTACTTTGGTGAGAAAAGTGCAAATCAATCCCAAACAACAACCTTTGGACCTTGTGAGAGGATGTTGGAGAAACAGAGTACAACAGTGTCTATATCCGCAGAAAAAGGTCTATATCACATAACCTGAAAGGCCACTCCAGCAAAAACAACCACTCTCCAAAACCGCCATAAAGAAATATCGTATATGAAGTGCCAGCGTTGTTAATGTTTTAAGTGGAACCAGAGAGGACGTTGATTTTAGTATCAAGAAGGATTGTTTTAGTGTAACGCCATACAACAACGGAAGTGTGTTGGAGACAGGGGATAGGTGATTGACGAAGGGCAACCCATTTTGCCATTGTTTATAAGTAGGAGTTAGACAAAGAGAAGTCAGAAGCATTCAGATTAATTTGGGGCGGGGCTTCTCCAACACCGTCCATCTGTAACTTATGCTGTAACCTTGTGATATTAATAAAGCCTCTAATCATGGTGCAGCCTAAGCGACTCTTTGTTGACAGCAATACCCACCAGCATTGATAGCGATACCACAAATGGAGCCTGCATGAGATTCCTGATTGCATCGTTCTTGGTTCCCTTCCTGTGTGACAGTTACTGCTGCCCAAACCGGCTTTAAGGGTGAGATTACTCACAAAATTTGGGCATTAGTTATTCCGGCTGATTCATGAGAAGGAGCATTGAAGGGTGTACAGTTAAATACTGTCGTTGTTGATGTGGGGTATTGCGGTCCAAACTAGGAGTCTGTAATAATATTCTAAAAATAATGATTCCTGTAGCGGCAGATAATTGAATTTAGCATAAAGCGGTAATAATTAATATTGAAGGTGTACAATTAAAACAGATATGCATACATTAGGACGCTGTACATGTAAAGACCCGGAGTGGGCCATTTAGAATGGGCGAAAACGTACCACGATAGAATGGGCAAGTTGGTGTGTTTTTAAAAAAAAAAACTTCGGGTTGATGAATTTATCTGATTTGTGATTATTCTCGACTTTATGTCCGACGAAATTACGGTTGGGTCTAATTTCTCGGTGGTTGTCATTAATTCCACGGTAGCACAAAACGGTAGGAAAATATGTCCAAAAAGAAAAGGGCAGCGTGGGATGTTTATTTGTGTGGGGGTAACGCAGTTAGCTAAAACTGAGCTAATGTTAATGCTAAATGCTGGATTGGGTTTCATGCTACATTGTACATAGCGGCTAATGCTAAATGTTAACTAATTGTGTTGCGTGCTACATGCTAACGTGTCCTTAGAGGGTCTCATTGGATGAGAGATAAGCCTCTTAAACTTGTTTGTGTGTGTGTGGAATTGAGAGTTCTACATGAAATGTGAGCTCTGTTATGTGTTTTGTCTACTATAGTGTAAAATTGAGAACGAGTAGAAACTGGTTCTAGTGTTGTTTCATCGTATGGTTAAATGATTGCGCATCCACTTGATTTCTGAGCGCTAAAACCCCGACACGAGGTGATTTGCTAGAAACTACAACCTTGCGGGATTGTGGGTTCTGTGAGGGTTACACTGCAGGCAGAAATAGCCACAGACAAGAGGTATTTGACACGAATCTTCTAAATTGAATTAATGTACATTGTTCGAACATGGAAACTATTTGTTGAGATGTAGTGAATTTATAAATTAAATATAGGTTGACGAGGAGTATAATGAATTAAATTAAATGGCAGTTAAAATAAAATAAAAATTGTTTTTGAAACGTTCTATTTAGTCCTGAGTTCAGTCTTATAACGAGGAATATAGTGGGAATATTATTGCCTTGGTTAAGTGTATAAACTTTAAATGCTTGTCTGTCCCGTTTTGTTCCCTTGTCATATGAGGCGCGATGAACGAGCAAAGGAGAGAGAGAGAGGAGGAGCTAACGTGTGCGTGGCGTGACAAGGTGTGAGCGCAGGCAGAGGATCAGTCAAAATCAGGCCAGTGCTTTTGTGCCACAAATCTTCCCCTACAGGATGTTTGATGTTATGAGCAATTTCTCAGGCAGCTTGACAACAGACTGATCATTTAATAAATTTTGCATTTGAGTCTCTGTGCATTACTTGGCTTGATTAGGGTCTTCGGTTGGAAAGCAGAGTACTGACATAATTCTGTGAAATTAAGATACTTGAGTGCATATTAAACAATGGAATTTATGAGTGTGGTAAAGTTGTAGATTGGAAGTCGTTGTTTTTTTGGGATTGCTGTGTGAAGTTACTACTGTATTCACATTCTGATTTATAAGTGGCCACTAATTGATAAATTAGTAAGATAGGTGTTGAAATAAAATATTGGTGTTAATTATTCATTAATTTTTAATTGATTTTTTAATTGATTTTTTAATTGATTTTTTTATTTTATTTTATTATTAAAAATATTTTTGAATACAATTTTTAATTGAATTTTGATATTCATATTTTTATTGATTTATTTTTTTTGTTTAGGTTATATTAATAATTAAAGGGGGAACCATAACTCTTATTATATAGCTAAAATAAATATATTCCATAAATATAAATGAGTGAATTTACAATGGGGAGAAAAGGACAGCAAGGCTATGAAAGTTATTAGGTTGATATAGTGAACATAGTAATCCTTTAGTTAAAGAATTATTGCGGGGTTATCCGGCAAATGAACAAGCGTTGGCCTGACATTGAACAACCATGGCCAGTGGAAGGACTCTACGTCATCAACATCATGAAAGTGCTTCTGTCAATTTACAAGGCAGATCAAAGAAGGAAAAACACGACGTAAAAGAAAAGAGACAAAGGGAGCTGGTTGTTCTTAAGCTGTTTGAAGATGAGAGGACAAAAACCTGATGAAAGATACCACGATAAAAGGAAGCTGGTATGAGAAAAGGCTAAAGGAAGAGAATCGAGCAAGCAGAGGCAGGAGTGAAGTCGGTATACCTTTCTCACATGTCACAGTTAAGTGAACCCCCCACCTTATGAGAAGGTGTAGAGCTTAGGTATGCTTATCCTCAGCTTCCAGTGATCCTCAGCAGAGGTGATTATTACATCAGAGATGAAGATGAGCGAATAATAGAGAGAGGACAAGCAGAAGCGACCATAAAAATGCATCCAAGCTCCAAAGGTAAACTGAAAATGAGAAGTCTGGAAACTAAGGGTGGAATGAGGTTAGAAATTAGGATGAAACTGATAGACGATGATGATCAGAGTATTTAGAGGGGATCATGGGTGGATATGATTGTGATCAAACGGAGGTTGGCCAGAGCAGGAGAAGGGTGAGGAGGGTTGGAAAAAA
>NW_025538804.1:0-16593 GCF_020615455.1 Coregonus clupeaformis | reverse complement strand
AATCCAGGCTCTGTCGCAGCCGGCCGCGACCGGGAGACTCATGGGCGGCGCACAATTGGCCCAGCGTCGTCCAGGGTAGGGGAGGGAATGGCCGGCAGGGATGTAGCTCAGTTGATAGAGCATGGCGTTTGCAATGCCAGGGTTGTGGGTTTGATTCCCACGGGGGGCCAGTATAAAATAAAAAATAAAAATAAAAAATGTATTCACTAACTGTAAGTCGCTCTGGATAAGAGCGTCTGCTAAATGACTAAAATGTAAATGTATACAGGGCTCATCTGTGAAAGAGACCTTGGTCTCAGCATGACTCCCTGTCGAAATAAAGGTTAAATAAAAAAAGCCTTTTAAGAACAGTCAAACCTAAATGTATGGTAAGCCACAGTGTCTGTCTGCTCAAAGCAGGTGGTGAAATAAACACTTCAACTCTGCAAGTCTCTTTTTTAACTGCAAGGAATTTCAAAGACTAATTGTCATCTAATTGGTTTGGTGAATCTAATATCTATGATTAAGACACACTCTTTTTGCAATGTATTTCACCTAGGTGGAAAACAACTTAGCGCATGCAAGTCAAATCTTGCCAATGGCCTAGCATTTTCCAAATTCCTGCCTGTCTGTATCCGTATAATCACGTTAATTGTGTTTTTGGCTGCACATTTAGATTTAGACAGGGAAAAAACTAACTTTATTTCAAGGCAGTGTTGAGAGAAATCCCACAGCTGTATTTTTTTAGTTTCCTTTAGTGGTGGTGTTTCTTCCTCACAACCTAGCAGGAGGTATAGGCCCACCCTACCCTACCGTACCCTACCCTACCCTACCCTACCCTACCCCCACCCTACCCTACCCTACCCCTACCCCTACCCTACCCCCACCCTACCCTACCCTACCCCACCCCACCCCACCCCACCCCACCCTACCCCACCCCACCCTACCCTACCCCAGGACTAGTTCTTCTATACTATGTTGCATCACACTGTAATGGTGTTACGGGATGATACATTTGCCGTGGTATTCATCTCATATCTACATCAATGACACTGGAAGGCATAAGGCTGATCCACTGGCTCTTGTTTTTGTGTGTGCACCCTGCTCTCACCTACAGTAGGCAGATAGAAATCAAGAAATGTCCTTGTCTGCATCCCAAATGGCACCCTGTTCCCTACATGGCTCGCTACTTTTGAACAGGGCCTATTGGGAATAGGACACCATTTGGGACACATCCCTTGAGTCTGGTGGTGATGGACTAAGGCCAGTATAGTCAACCCTAACGCAGGGATAAACACAGCCCCCAAGATGTTTTTCCAACTGCTTCACCACTTCCACCACCACCATCGCCCACTCTCTGACCACAATGACATCTTGAACCCGCCAGCTGATGCATGTGTTCCATTTAAGACATGTGTTCCATTCAGGATAACAAGGATGTTGACAGATCTAAATCGGACAACTGCAAGTTGGGGAGAAACACAGAACAAACACAAACACTATTGATTTGAGATCTCAAACTCAAATCCCTTTCCTAAATACTTTTAGCAAAATGGTGTCATGAATTATTAGTGTTGCAGAATTCCGCTAACTCCCCAAATTCCCAGGTTTTCCAGAAATCCCAGTTTCTCTAGTAATCTGTAGGGAACCCTTGAATTGAATGTAGTTTCACACTGCGTCTGAGGCTGTGCCATCTATTTATTAGGAGGCTAAATAAAAGACAGCGCTCTTAAATCAGCCACAGTTCTGTCATCACTCATGCACTGCCGGTAAATGGCATTTTAATGAGTCTCACGTTGGATTAATTAAATGGAAAATGGCAGCCGTGTCTATAAACCCCACAGAGCAGCACTCACGGGATGCTGTTGTTGTTTTGGGAGAGGGAGCGAGAGTCCAAATTAAACTGCCACTGCTGAGAGCCAAGCCCTTCGCTCGCTGCTCCTGCCGTTGTTGTGGATGTTTATCTGTTTGACTGTTTTTGTGGTACGTCCAGGTCCTTTAAGTAGAAACAGATGGAGAGGAGAAAGAAGCCGATGTGAGGAAAGGAGAGCATAGAGAAGGAGAGGAGAGGCAGGCCAGTGGAACTCCTTTGTCTACATTTTTTAATTTTTAGTCATTTAGCAGACGCTCTTATCCAGAGCAACTTACAGTTAGTGAGAAACTAACCCACAACCCTGGCATTGCAAGCGCCATGCTCTACCAACTGAGCTACACGGGACCTCTAAGGAGAGGGGAGACGGCGAGGAAGAGAGATGAGGGTCATGGAGAGCTGGGCTCCTATCTAGTGACCCTAGCTGACTAACCAGGCTTTGGAACTGCCAGCCAGAGCCAACACACGCCAGACAGCCGGGTGTCCTTCACCCAGTTCACAGTCACAGCAGAACCTTCTGGAAAGAACAACAGAACAAATGGAGAAACTATTAAGAGAGCTGAGAGAACTGTGGAAAGAAAGAGAAGAGAGATACATTTAACTCTTTAAGGTAGAAAGAGCAGAGAAATACAAATCACATTTTAGTTGACATATGCTTTGTAAATAACAGGTGTAGACTAACAGTGAAATACTTACATACACGTCTTTTTCCAACAATGCAGAGTTAAAGATAAAGATTAAAGATTAAAATATACACTACCGGTCAAACGTTTTAGAACACCTACTCATTCAAGGGTTTTTCTTTATTTTTACTATTTTCTACATTGTAGAATAATAGTGAAGACATCAAAACTATGAAATAAAATATATGGAATCATGTAGTAACCAAAAAAGTGTTAAAAATCAAAATATATTTTATATTTCACATTCTTCAAATAGCCACACTTTGCCTTTGCTTCATGAGGTAGTCACCTGGAATGCATTTCAATTAACAGGTGTGCCTTGTTAAAAAGTTCATTTGTGGAATTATTTCCTTTTTTAATGCATTTGAGCCAGTCAGTTGTGTTGTGACAAGGTAGGTGGGGGGTGGGTATACAGAAGATAGCCCTATTTGGTAAAATACCAAGTCCATATTATAGCAAGAACAGCTAAAATAAGCAAAGAGAAATGACAGTCCATCATTACTTTAAGACATGAAGGTCAGTCAATCTGGAAAATGTCAAGAACTTCAAACGTTTCTTCAAGTGCAGTGGCAAAACCATCAAGCGCGAGTGATGAAACTGGCTCTCATGAGGACCGCCACAGGAATGGAAGACCCAGAGTTACCTCTGCTGCAGAGGATAAGTTCATTAGAGTTACCAGCCTCAGAAATTGCAGCCCAAATAAATGTAACAGACACATCTCAACATCAACTGTTCAGAGTAGACTGTGTGAATCAGGCCTTCATGGTCGAATTGCTGCAAAGAAACCACTACTAAAGGACATCAATAAGAAGAAGAGACTTGCTTGGGCCAAGAAACACGAGCAATGGACATTAGACCGGTGGAAATATGTCGTTTGGTCTGGAATCCAAATTGGAGATTTTGGGTTCTAACCGCTGTGTCTTTGTGAGACAAGGTGTGGGTGAACGGATGATCTCCGCATGTGTATTTCCCACCGTAAAGCATGGAGGAGGAGGTGTTATGGTGTGGGGGTGCTTTGCTGGTGACACTGTCTGTGATTTATTTCACACTTAATCAGCATGGCTAACACAGCATTCTGCAGCAATACGCCTTCCCATCTGGTTTGGGCTTAGTGGGACTATCATTTATTTTTCAACAGGACAATGACCCAACACACCTCCAGGCTGTGTAAGGGCTATTTTACGAAGAAGGAGAGTGATGGAGTGCTGCATCAGATGACCTGGCCTCCACAATCCCCCGACCTCAACCAAATTGAGATGGCTTGGGATGAGTCGGACCGCAGAGTGAAGGAAAAGCATCCAACAAGTGCTCAGCATATGTGGGAACTCCTTCAAGACTGTTGGAAAAGCATTCCAGGTGAAGCTGATTTAGAGAATGCCAAGAGTGTGCAAAGCTGTCATCAAGGCAAAGGGTGGCTATTTGAAGAATCTCAAATATAAAATATTTTTTTATTTGTTTAACACTTTTTTGGTTACTACATAACTCCATATGTGTTATTTCATAGTTTTGATGTCTTCACTATTATTCTACAATGTAGAAAATAGTAAAAATAATGAAAACCCTTGCATAAGTAGGTGTTCTAAAACTTTTGACTGGTAGTGTATATATAAAAAAGATTGAAATAATGACTCAAGGAATAAATACACAATGAATAATGAATAACAATAATGAGTAAAAACATAACATGGCTATATACAAGGAGTACCAGTACATGTAGGTAGGGGTAAAGTGGCTAGGCAACATGTAGGTAGGCTGTGACAAGGTAGGCTGTGACTAGGCAACAGTTAGGTAGGCTGTAGATAGTCCTATACTGAGGTAGGCTATTATCTCTTTTTTCAGAGAGAGATGTGTGTGAGAGGGTGAGAGACTGAGAGAGAGACTGAGAGAGAGAGAGAGAGAGAGAGAGAGAGAGAGAGAGAGAGAGAGAGAGAGAGAGAGAGAGGAGAGAGAGTGAGAGACTGAGAGAGAGAGGTGAGTGATTGAGTGAGTGACTGAGAAAGAGAGTGAGATAGTCTGTGAGCAAGTGAGTGAGAGAGAGGCGAGTGAGTGATGAGTGAGTGAGTGAGAGAGTGAGTAAGTGAGTGAGCCAGAGGGAAAGAGATAGACAGACAGACGGTGAGTCGGAATATCCAAACTTCTCATTAGGTCAAACTAATGGATGACACATCTTCTCCAGATATGAACCCACACAGATGGATGATATTAATTATTAGTCACGACCCAATTAATTGCACTAGGTAGACACACACACACACACACACAAATGGTCTCAATCTTCTGCTTAGTCATGGAAATAATTGCCATGCCTGAAATTAACATATTTGCTCTAATTTAGTACTGCACTGTTGTCTGACATATACTTCAACCGTCTGCTGGGTGGGTTTCAAGAGGCCCTTTCGAAGAACCTTTTCAAAGAAATGTTGATCGCACTCCAACACTGGGCCTTATTGGATCTTGGCATGTCTTCCCACAACCCTCCCCTTCCCTCTCAGCGGCTCACTCTCTATCGGACCCACCTGCCAAGTTCCACTGAGAGACCTGCTTTGAGTTGTCGTAAGAACGAGGAACCTGATATTGTATTAAAAAACATTAAAAACCCACATTTGTTTTCCCTAGTTGGAGATCTGAATAGCCCTTGCGACCCCAATATAACGTAATTAGGGTCGATGGTTAGTTGCCAGTGCAGTCTTGACGCATGTATTTCCTTAGCAACTTTGTCAGTTGGCCAGAGAAATAGTGCTCTCACCCACACTTTGTATCCAGAAGTACATTGTACGTTTTTTTTTTTCAACGTTTCTTTCAATCTTGCTTAACCACTGATGCCAGAGAGGAGAGAGAGAGGGGAGAGAGAGAGAGAGAGAGAGAGAGAGAGAGAGAGAGAGAGAGAGAGAGAGAGAGAGAGAGAGAGAGAGAGAGAGAGAGAGAGAGAGAGAGAGAGAGAGAGAGAGAGAGAGGTGTATTCTAACTTGTTTGTTTACCCACTGACAAGCTCAAGCCAGGGAGGAACCTTCTGCTAACCCTGCAGTTTCATGACACATTCGCTTTTCCTCTTCAGCTTCTAGCTCATAGGCCTACAGTATGTGGTGCTGCTGAATACTAGGGGCTCAGTACCCAGCCCAGTGTTATAAAAAGGAGCAGGCACTGGCTGCGTCACAAATGGCGCCCTATTCCCTACTTTTACCCATAGGGCATTTACTGTGCATTCTGAAAGTATTGAGACCCCTTGACTTTTTCTACATTTTGTTACATTACAGTCTTATTCTAAAATGGATTCAATTGTTTATTTTACTCGTCAATCTACACACAATACCACATAATGACAAAAGAAAAACAGGTTTTTGAATTTTTTGCAAATGTATTCAGATCCTTTACTCAGTACTTTGTTGAAGCACCTTTGGCAGCGATTACTTCTTGGGTATGACGCTACAAGCTTGGCACACCTGTATTTGGGGAGTTTCTCCCATTCTTCTATGCAGATCCTCTCAAGCTCTGTCAGGTTGGATGGGAGCGTCGCTGCACAGCTATTTTCAGGTCTCTCGAGAGATGTTCGATCGGGTTCAAGTTTGGGCTCTGGCTGGGCCACTCAAGGACATTCAGAGACTCATCCCAAAGCCACTCCTGCATTGTCTTAGCTGTCTGCTTAGGGTCGTTGTCCTGTTGGAAAGTGAACTTTCACCCCAGTCTGAGGTCCTGAGCGCTCTAGAGCAGGTTTTCATCAAGGATCTCTCTGTACTTTGCTCCATTCATCTTTGCCTCGATCCTGACTAGTCTCCCAGTCCCTGCCGCTGATAAACATCCCCACAGCATGATGCTGCCACCACCATGCTTCACCGTAGGGATGGTGCCAGGTTTCCTCCAGACGTGACGCATGGCATTCAGGCCAAAGAGTTCAGTCTTGGTTTCATCAGACCAGAGAATCTTGTTTCTCATGGTCTGAGAGTCCTAGGTGCCTTTTGGCAAACTCCAAGCGGGCTGTCATGTGCCTTTTACTGACGAGTGGCTTCCTTCTGTCCACTCTGCCATAAAGGCCTGATTGGTGGAGTGCGGCAGAGATGGTTGTCCTTCTGGAAGGTTCTCCCATCTCCACAGAGGAACTCTGGAGCTCTGTCAGTGACCATCAGGTTCTTGGTCACCTCCATTACCAAGGCCCGTCTCCCTCGATTGCTCAGTTTGGCCGGGAGGCCAGCTCTAGGAAGGATCTTGGTGGTTCCAAACTTCTTCCATTTAAGAATGATGGAGGCCACTGTGTTCTTGGGGACCTTCAATGCTGCAGAAATGTTTTGGTACCCTTCCCCAGATCTGTGCCTCAACACAATCCTGTCTCGGAGCTCAACGGACAATTCCTTTGACCTCATGGCTTGGTTTTTGCTCTGACATGCACTGTCAACTGTGGGACCTTATATAGACAGGTGTGTGCCTTTCCAAATCATGTCCAATCAATTGAATTTACCACAGGTGGGCTCCAATCAAGTTCTAGAAACATCTCAAGGATGATCAATGGAAACAGGATGCACCTGAGCTCAATTTCGAGTCTCATAGCAAAGGGTCTCAATGCTTATGTAAATAAGGTATTTCTGTTTTTAATTTTTTCATAAATTAGCAAAACATTCTAAAACCTGTTTTCGCTTTGTCATTATGGGGTATTGTGTGTAGATTGATGAGGAAAAAATGTATTCAATCAATTTTAGAATAAGGCTGTAACGTAAATGTGGAAAATGGGACGGGGTCTGAATACTTTCCGAATGCACTGTACCAGGGCCCATAGGGCTCTGGTCAAAAGTAGTGCAATATATAGTAGGTATAGTAGGGTGCCATTTGGGACACTCCTTCTGGTAAATGCCCATTGATTTTGTGTTCTGGCTGAGACACAGGGACAAGTAGTGGAAAGCGCTTACGATCCCTATCAGCACTAAGAGGCTGAAAGCCATACATCTTGTCCTCATTACCATAGCGACAGGCCTTTGTGCCACTTTCTGATCCTTTGTTGCCGCTTTTAGGCCTAGTCAGTGGTGTAGTGGTCCCTGGAGAAGTGGGTATACTCTCAGTATTCACCTTTTTTTTTTTAAGTAGTCCAGAAAAAAGCCCTGTTTTAGAAACAGTGACATGTAAGACTATGATTTAGTTTACCCAAAAATATGTAATTTCTACTTGCACACTATTATAAAATGATCATGACTTGATTAGGAGCAGTTTGTAGTTACTACTGGTCACAAGAGCAGCCTGGATGAATGTAAAATGTATTTATCATGAGGCAAACAGGAAATGGTGTTTCGATTATTTTTTTGCACATTTATTTAAATAAAATACTTCAAATCTGAAGGTGACAATGCATCCTTGTTCATATTGCTATATGCTTTGTTTTGAACATGTTCATTTACCGGTAAATCATTCAACAAAATATGTTACAACAATATTTAGTTAACAATTAACAAAATATATGCATTAACAACACATCAACAGTGATATACTCTCTCAACCCAGCACTGGGTTTCTGACCTTTGCTCATACTACAGTATATTCCAGACAAATTTGCTTTCTGCAGGAGCTTTCACACTGCACTGTCTAGAACGCACCGAAGAGGCAGCACGATGGCTCTTCAACCAGGTCCTTGTATATTTTCTAGGATCAAACTTGGAAGTTGGTGGGCCGTTGATATTAATCATCATCAAGTTTGATATGTTTGAGATCAGAAGGACAGCCCTCTTGTCTGAGCTTATATTGTTCATAAGGCTAAAATTCCTCTCACACTCTGCTGTACCGACAGGGAATGTTTTCATACAGTTCATAAGTGGTTTTAGGTCCTTGGGCTCACTACTGGGCTCTTCCAGTAGGTCCCGCGATCCCATTCAGTGCTTGGTCTGTGCACAAGTTAAATCGCTTGCACAGTCGCTAACTTGTTCTTCACCATGGCGGATGCTGGGCTTTGATGGCCACTTACTCTGATCAAGGATGCTGAGGTCCATGATGGTCTCATCTTCAAAAGACAAGCGTTTCTCCAGATTGTTCACAAGGCTTTGTAAGAACTGGCCTGGATTGATAGACTTCAGCTTTGCATTTGTTTTCAGGGCTATAGACCGATACTCCCCCAGTCTGTTTTGCTTCTAAAGCCTCACTATATTTCTCACCTGGACTCTCTTTGAATGACTGGATCACTCTGATTGAGCGTTTCAGCAGATGCTCTGCTCTGAGGAGCGTTATAGAAGCGAGACTGAAGCTCCTGTGACAGGAGACTTAGTTCATGGAGAGTGTCGTACATGAGGCCAAGGTCACAAATGAATTCTGGACTTTGAACACGGTCTAACAAACCTCTGTACATCTGCCTCTCTTTGGTGGACCTCATCTCATCACTGCAAGCATTTTTAAAGTGCTGCACAAGAGCTCCCAGGGATGTCCAAACAGCACGAACAGTCCAAAGCTACTGGCCACCCAGCGTACATCCAAGATTCTGCCAATGCGAAGAAGTTGTGAGCCTACTTCAGCTGCTGCATTAACAAGTTCACGTTCATTTTTGTTTGACACACTATACAGAGAGTATAGCTTCTGGATAAAAGTTTTAAAGTGATTGACAGAGTTTACCTCATCAACTGCATCTGACACAGCAAGTTCAAGTCTATGGTTCATGCAGTGCCATACAAAAAAGCTTTGGGAATCTCAAAGTCAGTCTGGTTGCTACTCCTGACTTCTTTCCTAGCATGACACTGGCTCCATCAGATACAAATGTTACCCAGTTTTCATGAAGCCACTCTTCTGTAAAGCCAGCATTAGTTAAACAGGTGAGTAACGCCTGTAATATGCCATCTGCTCTCTGATTTTCCAGTTCAACAAGTTCCAGGAATATGAACTCAGGGCTTTCTTCTTGAATTGATGCTTTAATAGAAACTGTCATGACAGCTTTGTGACTTAAAGAAGATGCCTCGTCAATTAGGACAGCTAACTTACTGGATGATGCTATAATGCTACTGATGATTTTGCTCTGCATCTCACTAGCAACATGTTGTATTATTTGTGTTGCACTGTAACGTGAATGAAGTATTGAGCCCATTTTTACACCATTCAGTTCCTGCAGCTCAATGAGGCTCTCATGGTCAGAAAAGGGTCGGTTCTTTTTGGCCAGATGGTAGGCTGTTCGAAACACAGCTTCAGTTTCCTTCATGTAGGACTCAGTCATAGTCTCCACTGCATTCTCAATGGCAGCTTCTTTCTGTTGCTCTGCCACCTTCACAGCCTGAGTGTGGGCCTTGGACAACGCATGTTTCCTCACCTTATTTCTCAAGATTGACAAACTTGTTGTTCTACTTCCCTGGCCAGACACTTGAATTTCAAAGTTCATCCATTCTCTTGAGAGCGATACACCTTGTCCTTGCTCCTTGTCGATCCCAATGGAGTTCACACTGCTACAGACCAGACATCCTGCGAAGCATAAACAAACAATGTAACTACTCCTGTATCCACAGCTGTACGTGTGCATGGTCCTTTACACACACACACACACACACACACACACACACACAAAGTTATCTGTGCCCACTGTTTCAGAAGTTACCCAAACTAGCAATCTACCTAAACTTACCCAATTTTTTGTTTTTGGATCCCAACCAGGGGTTCTTGGATTTGAAGTCTTCTGTTTGTTTAGCACTCCACAGGTCTGGCCAGTCATTATTGATGTCTACAGACAACAACAAAACTAATTATGCATCTCCCTGTCTCTCTCTCTCTCACACACTTACACACACACACACACACACACACACACACTACTGTGGATCACAATAGTCATCAGCAAGACATGGGTCCCCCTCTTTACATTAACAATCTGCATAACCAAGTGGAAATATTTTCAGCAAGTGAAGCTGAAGCATACAGGAGATTAGTGAGTGAAATACTTGGGAGAGTTTATTTAACAAAAAAACAACAAATTTAACACAAAATGTTATATAACAGTAGCATTGTAAAAAACAAACATGGATACAGACAAAATAAATAGAAGGGCAATAAAATAAATAACATCACACAGAAATTCAAAATGAGGCTTAATCTGTCAAAATCACCTTTTGTTACAGTGTGAGGCTTCACTTTTCAATAAACTGGAGATGCAATTTACTGCCTGTGTGTTCTGACCTGGTGGTGGTAGACTGGATCCTTCTCTATGCTCACACTGACTTGCCTGGCTAGCTCCCGGTTGAGAGCTGCCAGGGCTGCTGGTTTTAGGGGTGGGGTCTGCCTGGGCCTGATCTGGGCCTGATTTGTGCCTCTTTACAAAAAAAGTCTGCAATATCTCCCTTCCTTTTCATGGTTACCTGTCCCTATACAAAATAAGACAGCCTGATTAGACCTCAATATTGTTTTTAGGCTGAATCTTAAACTATTTGTCCCCATTCTTGTGTTTTAACTTACTTAAAAATCAACTACCAGCTTAGCTACTATGCAATTAAACTAGATCATATAGGTTAGTTAGGGCTAAGTAACTTGGCTAATGTTATAATTTAGGGCTTAGTAACTTGGCTAACGTTATAATTTAGACCTTTACAATAATAAACAAGCTTCATAAACATTGAGATAATCAGTTTCATCAGTCTGGTATGAAATTCTTATGAACTGGGTTGATTAAACACTTACTGAAAACCAACAATGCCCCGGTTTCCCCACATTATCCCAATCTACGTAGCTAGCTTCATAACGTTAGCCGACTCGCACTAACTATTGGCGGCAACATCTCTTCTCCTCTAAATGTGCAGTCACTGGCAATTTGCCAGTAGTTTAAAATAATGATTCATTTGGAAACCACCTTAAAACTTACCTCAGAATGATGTCTTCCATCAACTGGGGTGGCACACCGCCGCTTGTGTCCTTTCTTCATCCGTTGTTTGGTCTGCTGCCGTTATCGTAGTCAAGTGGCACCGGCACCTGAGTTTTTTTTTTTTTTTCACTGGCACCTGAGGTATTAGCGATATTTTCCTCGGCATGACCCGCCCTACTCTGCCTCTGATTGGCTCATCAGTCCTCATGCCTAAAGTTAACCAATCTAATCAGTGAAAGCAGCGAGTACCAGCCAATTAGAGGCAGAGGAGGGTGGGTCATGGCTTCACTATCCCCGAGGAAGAAAATAGGCAATCTGACTCACAGATATTACTGAATGATGCGCATCAGGGGGATTTAGAAGTGGGTATACGCAATGCTGACTGAAAAATAAGTAGGTATACGCCGTATACCAGCGTATACCCTGGACTACACCTCTGGGCCTAGTGTCACGGAAGATGGGGACATATTTTTGCATTCGACATATATAATATTACAGCTGTTAATCTGTAGGCATTACTTCCCCTCTGTCTCCTCTTTCCTTCTTTATTTCTTCCCCTCTCTGTGACCCCCCCACCACCACCTCTCTAAAGCTGTGACGGATTGAAACAACTGGCTGCTCTTCTCTAGGGAACATGAATTCCTGACTGTTCTCCCACTTCACATTACTCTTTTATATCTGCCCAGAGTGCCAGGCCAGACGCAACTTTATGAGAGGAAAAATTGCTCCGGCAGCCTTTGGCATTCCCAATATTCCCGGCTTGCATTGCCGTTTTGTCACAGTGCTGTACTGTACCGCTGTAGCTACCTCATCAGGATAGCTGAAGGATCCAGTGTGATTGGGTGGATTATAGTCTTGATACCAGTTACAGTACTGTATCCTGTTTCTCATAGGACCGTTTTTAACCCTACAACAGAGGGGTGTATTCACTAGGAACCAAACGGAAGAAAATAGGCTGAAACAGGAAAGGATTAACCTGAAGCTAGTTTTCATTGCAAAAAGTGTTTCATTGAAAAATACTTTTTCTACGGTTTTCTACTGTGTGCACCAATTAATACACCCCAGATCTTTGGGGGTCTTTTAGGCTAAACTCTTAGCTGTAACTGCGATTGTATGCTTATACTCCTTTCTCATGACCAAATCTATGGGAGTATTCATTGTTCAATATAGTCCCCCGGTCTTGTGTATTTTGATATTTTAACCGTCTCATTGACACGAGAATGTCTTCCTCTGCCAATTACATTTTAGTCATTTAGCAGACGCTCTTATCCAGAGCGACTTACAGTTAGTGAATGCATACAGTGGGGGAAAAAAGTATTTAGTCAGCCACCAATTGTGCAAGTTCTCCCACTTAAAAAGATGAGAGAGGCCTGTAATTTTCATCATAGGTACACGTCAACTATGACAGACAAATAGAGAAAAAAATTCCAGAAAATCACATTGTAGGATTTTTATGAATTTATTTGCAAATTATGGTGGAAAATAAGTATTTGGTCAATAACAAAAGTTTCTCAATACTTTGTGATATACCCTTTGTTGCCAATGACACAGGTCAAACGTTTTCTGTAAGTCTTCACACGGTTTTCACACACTGTTGCTGGTATTTTGGCCCATTCCTCCATGCAGATCTCCTCTAGAGCAGTGATGTTTTGGGGCTGTCGCTGGGCAACACAGACTTTCAACTCCCTCCAAAGATTTTCTATGGGGTTGAGATCTGGAGACTGGCTAGGCCACTCCAGGACCTTGAAATGCTTCTTACGAAGCCACTCCTTCGTTGCCCGGGCGGTGTGTTTGGGATCATTGTCATGCTGAAAGACCCAGCCACGTTTCATCTTCAATGCCCTTGCTGATGGAAGGAGGTTTTCACTCAAAATCTCACAATACATGGCCCCATTCATTCTTTCCTTTACACGGATCAGTCATCCTGGTCCCTTTGCAGAAAAAACAGCCCCCAAAGCATGATGTTTCCACCCCCCATGCTTCACAGTAGGTATGGTGTTCTTTGGATGCAACTGAGCATTCTTTGTCCTCCAAACACGACGAGTTGAGTTTTCACCAAAAAGTTCTATTTTGGTTTCATCTGACCATATGACATTCTCCCAATCCTCTTCTGGATCATCCAAATGCACTCTAGCAAACTTCAGACGGGCCTGGACATGTACTGGCTTAAGCAGGGGGACACGTCTGGCATTGCAGGATTTGAGTCCCTGGCGGCGTAGTGTGTTACTGATGGTAGGCTTTTTTTACTTTGGTCCCAGCTCTCTGCAGGTCATTCACTAGGTCCCCCTGTGTGGTTCTGGGATTTTTGCTCACCGTTCTTGTGATCATTTTGACCCCACGGGTGAGATCTTGCGTGGAGCCCCAGATCAAGGGAGATTATCAGTGGTCTTGTATGTCTTCCATTTCCTAATAATTGCTCCCTACAGTTGATTTCTTTAAACCAAGCTGCTTACCTATTGCAGATTCAGTCTTCCCAGCCTGGTGCAGGTCTACAATTGTGTTTCTGGTGTCCTTTGACAGCTCTTTGGTCTTGGCCATAGTGGAGTTTGGAGTGTGACTGTTTGAGGTTGTGGACAGGTGTCTTTTATACTGATAACAAGTTCAAACAGGTGCCATTAATACAGGTAACGAGTGGAGGACAGAGGAGCCTCTTAAAGAAGAAGTTACAGGTCTGTGAGAGCCAGAAATCTTGCTTGTTTGTAGGTGACCAAATACTTATATTCCACCATAATTTGCAAATAAATTCATTAAAAATCCTACAATGTGACTATCTGGATTTTTTTCTCAATTGTCTGTCATAGTTGACGTGTACCTATGATGAAAATTACAGGCCACTCTCATCTTTTTAAGTGGGAGAACTTGCACAATTGGTGGCTGACTAAATACTTTTTTCCCCACTGTAGATGTTTTTTTGTTTTGTTTTTTATACTGGCCCCCGTGGGAAACGAACCCACATCCCTGCCGGCCAAACCATCCCCCTACCTTGGACGACGCTGGACCAATTGTGCGCCGCCCATGGGTCTCCGGTCGCGCCGGCTGCAACAGAGTCTGGACTCGAACCAGAATCTCTAGTGGCACAGCTAGCACTGCGATGCAGTGCCTTAGACCACTGCGCCACTCGGGAGAGAGAGAGAGAGAGAGAGACCATAGGAAGATAGGAAGCCACTGAGCCAATAGCCTTCACAGGACCTGAGGCTAATACTGGATATAACAAAACTGTTTTACGTAGAAACACCGGATTTCCGGCTGTAAAAAAAAATGAAAGATGAAAAATTATGAAAAATATTAATAGCATTCCACCCATGAGGCCAATAGGTCAATTGACTGTAGGAAAGGGCTACATCTGTTCTAAAATGCACATCTGTTAGTAAAGGGCACATTAGTAATCAGATCAGAACAGATTATGGTATAGTTGTTGCTAGCTCTGTAGCTGCAGGAGAAAACAGACTAATGCTTACAAAGCTGTGTTTTAATTATCATCATACAGTACAGTACAGTACAGTAGCCTACATTGATCTATTACATGGCGTTGTAGGAAAATAGTAGTGAAATTATTAAATAATTGTGGAAAATAGTATTTACATTTTCAAAGCAAGGCAGTCAAATTATTTTATCAATGTTAAGTTTGTATTCAACTCATTATAAAACCAAACATATTTTACATACACAATATAGTAGCATAGCTCGGGTTGCAAAGCTACCGGTAATTTACCAAAGTTACCGGAATCTTCAGTAATTTAGGTAATTAACAGAAAATCTATGGCAATATATCATAACTTCAGTATTATTATTATTTTTTATACAGTGGGGAAAAAAAGTATTTAGTCAGCCACCAATTGTGCATGTTCTCCCACTTAAAAAGATGAGAGAGGCCTGTAATTTTCATCATAGGTACACGTCAATTATGACAGACAAAATGAGGAAAAAAAATCCAGAAAATCACATTGTAAGATTTTTTATGAATTTATTAGCAAATTATGGTGGAAAATAAGTATTCGGTCACCTACAAACAAGCAAGATTTCTGGCTCTCACAGACCTGTAACTTCTTCTTTAAGAGGCTCCTCTGTCCTCCACTCGTTACCTGTATTAATGGCACCGGTTTGAACTTGTTATCAGTATAAAAGACACATGTCCACAACCTCAAACAGTCACACTCCAAACTCCACTATGGCCAAGACCAAAGAGCTGTCAAAGGACACCAGAAACAGAATTGTAGACCTGCACGAGGCTGGGAAGACTGAATCTGCAATAGGTAAGCATCTTGGTTTGAAGAAATCAACTGTGGGAGCAATTATTAGGAAATGGAAGACATACAAGACCACTGATAATCTCCCTCGATCTGGGGCTCCACGCAAGATCTCACCCCTGGGAGTCAAACTGATCACAAGAACAGTGAGCAAAATCCCAGAACCACACGGGGGGACCTAGTGAATGACCTGCAGAGAGCTGGGACCAAAATAACAAAGCCTACCATCAGTAACACACTACGCCGCCAGGGACTCAAATCCTGCAGGCCAGACGTGTCCCCTGCTTAAGCCAGTAATGTCCAGGCCCGTCTGAAGTTTGCTAGAGTAAATTTGGATGATCCAGAAGAGGATTGGGAGAATGTCATATGGTTTTTTGGTAAAAACTCAACTCGTCGTGTTTGGAGGACAAAGAATGCTGAGTTGCATCCAAAGAACACCATACCTACTGTGAAGCATGGGGGTGGAAACATCATGCTTTGGGGGCTGTTTTTCTGCAAAGGGACCAGGACGACTTGATCCGTGTAAAGGAAATAATGAATGGGGCCATGTATCGTGAGATTTTTGAGTGAAAACCTCCTTCCATCAGCAAGGGCATTGAAGATGAAACGTGGCTGGGTCTTTCAGCATGACAATGATCCCAAACACACCGCCCGGGCAACGAAGGAGTGGCTTCGTAAGAAGCATTTCAAGGTCCTGGAGTGGCTCTAACCAGTCTCCAGATCTCAACCCCATAGAAAATCTTTGGAGGGAGTTGAAAGTCCGTGTTGCCCAGCGACAGCCCCAAAACATCATGCTCTAGAGGAGATCTGCATGGAGGAATTGGCCAAAATACCAGCAACAGTGTGTGAAAACTTGTGAAGACTTACAGAAAACGTTTGACCTGTGTCATTGCCAACAAAGGGTATATAACAAAGTATTGAGAAACTTGTATTGGACCAAATACTTATTTTCCACCATAATTTGCAAATAAATTCATTAAAAATCCTACAATGTGATTTTCAGGATTTTTTTCTCAT